>NC_040024.1:26712-139063 GCF_000972845.2 Larimichthys crocea | reverse complement strand
ATTTTTCACACTTTTGAACTTTAATAACTCCTTTAAAACAAGACAAAACAAAAAAACAATGAACAATGAGGCAAAGAGTAACTCATAAAAAGTTGCATTATGGGAAACGTGGGATCCATTTTTGACACATAGGATCAAGACGTCACAATATCTCAGCCTCTGCTGCTTTCATTTTGACTCTTCTTTTTTCAAAACCAATCTTAAGTCCTTCAACTTGAAATGAAAAATTGCTACAATACTTGTTTAAAGCACCGTTGTGTAGGGTTTAGTGACATCTAGTGGTGCAGTTGCTGACTGCAAGCTTTCGTTTAACCCTCTCCTCCCTAGTGTGAAGGAGAAGCTACACCAACTGGCCACTTTACAAGGTCCACTTGTACGATCCAGTGTGATCCAATACAATACAACACAAACAACTCTGCCATAAATTCTACTTTTATGAAGCTTATACTGTATTAACAGACATATTAATTAAACTATTATCTCCAGGTTGTAGTTTGTTAAATTGGACTGCACTATAATGCAGAGGTGTTTCTAATATTTTGGCCACCAAAATGAACATACATGAGAGGGCCAAAATATTATAAACCTCTTTTAATAAAATGCACTCCTGTACAACAACAGCACTATAACCTTAATAATTTGATTAGATTAGATTCAACTTTATTATCACTGGCACAAAGTACAAGTACTGACACAATAAAATACAGTTTAGTATCTAACAAAGTGCAAAAAGGCATTAAAGTGCAGAGTATGAACATATGTACAAGTATATATAAATATGTTAGATACGTTAGATACATACAGTGTTAACAGTATGGACAGATTGATAAGATATTACAGCTTGTGTAGAAACAGTATTTGGAGTATAAATATCATTTTATGTGTAATTATACAGTATAAGTTAATTAAGCTGAGATATATTGTTTCAGTATGAAATATAATATATATAAATATATATTTACAGTATTAACAGTAATAGTGCAGCTGTGAATACAAGTGATTAAATATAGCTAACATCATACACAGATTAAACAGCTTGAAATGACTACACTGTAGATATTTACAGTTGGAGAACATCAGGAGGGGGGAGTCAGGGATGGAGAGTGTGGGGAGAAAGAGTTCAGTCCATGAGGCTGTAGGTCAGAGTTTAGCAGGGTGACTGAAGCTGTTCCTGAGCTTACTGGTTCTGGAACGGAGAGACCTGTAGCGCCTCCCAGAGGGTGGTGCTTAATAAAGGAGGATTACAGTAGATTTACAGTTGATTGATTTGAATGTAAGCTTCGTATTGAATCCACTAACAGTATAAAGAATGGACAGTGCATGCGTGACATCACCCATAGGTTTCTGAAGAGCCATTCAGCTCAGAATCTGTGGCCATGTTGGCTGTACTGCCTCTTACTGCCTCCCGGCTAATCAAAAAGTTGAGCCGAGGAAGACTGAATGATGCCTGGATGCTCGAATAAGCCATAAATAACAGCACCCACCTGTCAATCAAAGTGTCCATGCTGTTAATTCTGCATAACTTTAAGCCTTAATATAATGTGAACAGGTGAGTTGTATATAAATTCACCCTCAGTACAGTTGTCATGAACGGGGAAATTAGCTACAGAGACAAAACAGTTTTTTGTACCAGGCTGTAAACATGTTTATTTCTGCTGTGAAGTTGGACATTTTAATGCATGTTACTGACTAAACTTCCCTGGAGTTTCTGTGCTCTGTCGTCCAGCAGGTTCTCGTGGATCGTGGCTGCTGCTGTGATCCTGCATGACGCCCACTACATATATTATTACTGTCATTATTACTACCATATCTATTACTGTAATCATTTTTATCATTCATTATAATTCATTGTCATTTTATCAGTCATTGTACAATATGTTTGTGTTGATTTGTCCTGTACACGTGACATCTATTGCACGTCTGTCCGTCCTGGGAGAGGGATCCCTCCTCTGTGGCTCTTCCTGAGGTTTCTTCCACATTTTTTCCCTGTTAAAGGGTTTTTGTGGGCAAGTTTTTCCTCACTCAAACCGAGGGTCTAAGGACAGAGGGTGTCACTCCCTGTACAGATTGTAAAGCCCTCTGAGGCAAATGTACTTTGTGACTTTGGGCTATACAAATAAAATTGATTTGATTTGATTTGATTTGAATTACATAGTTTTAATATAATTTAACTAACAAACTTAATGTGAAGCAAGTAATGAGATTTATGTAATAGTACTAATGAACTCAAAATGACTGCATTCATTTTCTCTGTTGGGTTTGGGCAAACAAATTGGCTGTATTAATATTGAATGCATAAACCTGGTTACTGTGTAGTGGAAGCACACTGAGCTCATTAGTGCTACTGCATTTTGGCCTAAAAATTATTTGGAGTATATATTATCATATATCAGCACTCTTATAGTTCAGTTAGCGGTCGTGGTTTGCTGTTAGTCAGTGGTGTGAATTTGAGCTTAAAGCAAAGAAGCATCTGACTAATCTACAACTATCCAACAAGACTACTCACCACTGAACAGAACGTAGTTCTTAACTGTATTTCCAGACACCTTCTGGCTTAACCCCAGTGAGATTTCCCTCTATCCCTCAGGTGGAAGGGCTGTACTCTGAGGCAGACTTTCTTAGCTGATGTGAAGAGGGCAGTGGAGCAGTCAAGAACCAGACCCATCCTCCTGCTGGGACCACCAGGCTGGGGAAAGAGCACCATCATGGCCGCAGTAGCACAGCTAGCACCATCTTGGCTCCCTGGGTGAGTTGCCAATGCGAGTAGAGCAGAGGATCATTATAGTGTTTTCATTTGTGCTGTTCAACATAGAGATTTACAGAGACAGATATAGAAAAAGAAGAAAACTATATTTAGATAATATACAAGTGCAAAGCAAATAATATAAATGAACCATCTGACCATCACTGATGAAGTCATTCTGTTTTCATTGGCTCAGAGCTGTGAAGGTACTGGTACACTTCACTGGCGTCACTGGAGAGAGCAGGAATATTCGTCTGGTCCTGCAGAGTCTTTGTGTCCAGCTCGCTGAAGCCTACTGTCCTCACACACAGCTGTCAGAGGTACTGCACCATCTCACCTTCATCATAGCTCACAGAACTGACCAAGACTGGGAAAGTCCTACTTTTGATCTGTGTCCTGAAACAAACATTACCCAGAATACATGTTGATCCTCCTCTAGAGCCTCCCTCAGCTGATCAATGAGTTCCACTCTTTGTTGGGCCTGGTGGAAGCAGAGAGGCCCCTGGTGGTCTTGCTGGACGGTTTAGATGAGCTGTCTGAGGAACATGGTGCGGACCTCTCCTGGATCTCAACCCCTCTACCGCCAAACGTCCACCTCCTCCTCTCTGCAACCACAGACTCCCCCTGCACTCAGACTCTGCAGGTCAGTAAAGCTGAACTGATGGAACTCTTAACCTGACTGTCTTTCAGCCTAACACTTCTAAAGCTCACCTAGTTTAATGTGATCAAACAGAAATGTACAAATAAAAGTTGTGGTCAGCTGTGGCTACTGTGCTTAGCTCTCCAGAGCTTTGTCTTAACAATGAGGTTGCCAGAATTGGAACTGTTAGTAGAGCACTATATTGGGTGATACTGTGCGGATGTATAAACTGCTGTTCATCAAGAAATAGTTACAGCATGTGTAACTTGAACTTGAGCATTCAGTGGACATACGGTGTGCTGCTGGCTGCTGATGGAAACCCATTTCTTTAAGCTGCAGACGAACATTTAGAGCACAGAAAGTGTTTTCCAAGGCACTTTGGAACTGGCTAGTTCAAGGCCTTACTGTTTTGTAACTGGTCTTCCAGGTGTTTCCACAAGTTCACTGGAGCAACTATAAGGAGGAAGTAAATTGATAAATCTTTGTGTGATTGCCAGAATGAACAGTTGCTGCTGTTATTAGTACCACAAGTAATTTTTTTATCTCTGTAGCAAGTGTCACATTCATCCTAGCAACGGTGCCTCAGATCTATAATTCAGTTCTATTTTATTTATATAGCGCCAATTCATTAGAAAAGTTATCTCATGACACTTTCCATACAGAGCAGGTCTAGACCGTACTCTTTATAATATTATTTACAGAGACCCAACAATTCCACCATGATGGTACTATTTTACATGTATCCAATGCACAGAAGCCAAAATGAAATGTTATCTCCGATATTGGTTCCTGTCAGTACACGTGCAGCAGCATTCTGAATTAGCTGCAATATAGATACCCATAGCACGCTTCTGTCTTTATATTTGCAGGCAGATAAGTATAATTCCAGCTTTACGCCAGAGGCACTGGCACTGAGGGCTTCTGTTTGACTCCAGCAAGAAATTTTTTTTTTCAATTTACTCAATGCAAACAGCTCAGCTTGGCTACTATCTCTACTGACACCATTTACTTGTATTAACTGGAGGCAGGATCATGAGGAAGTTGGGTGGTGCCCATCACGGAAAAGAATATGAAATGGATTCCTATTTGCTGTTAATTTTGACAACTTCTTCCTGTCTAAACTCCATCTTTCCTTCTGTGTGGCTGATTTCTGTCTCTCCGTCTCTGTGTATGTCTGACTGGCATCCAGTTACTTGGATGTTTTGTGGAAGGAGACTGCACAGCTGTATGTTTCTGTGCTCCTAGAAACTATAAATGGCGTCCTCATATATTTAACCATGTATATTAAAACGATACATGTAACACTGTGATTTATAGCTGACACTTCTCTCTCTCTCACCTTCTTCCAACAGTCGGCCCATCCCACAGTTCTGTCCCTCCCTCCTCTCAGTCCTGATGACATCACAGCTGCATTAAAGACCAAGCTGTGGACTGACCAGCGGCGTCTGCAGGAGCAGCAGTGGCACCTCCTGGTCCAGGCCTGTCTGGGTTGTCCCTGTCCTCTGTACCTGGCAACAGCTTACTCTGAGAGCAAACTCTGGACCTCTTACTCCCCTCAGGCCAGCCTCAGCCTTCCAGCTAGCCTGGAGGGTCTTTACCTCAGCATGCTGGCTCGCTTGGAGAGAGAGCTGGGGAAGCAGCTGGTAAAAAGGGTTGCATCTCTGATATGCATCTCACGTTGGGGTGTCACTGAACAGGTGGGAAATACATTTAACTAGAAATTGTGCATACACCTGATCATTAATCACTCTCAGCGAAACTCAATGCACAATAAAAGTCAGCTTGTAGATACTTCACTCTTGCTTGAGATACGGCATTTATTACAGTGAACATTTATTACAGTGAACATTTATTACAGTGAACGTTTGTTACAGTGAACATTTGTTACAGTGAACGTTTATTACAGTGAACATTTATTACAGTGAACATTTATTACAGTGAACATTTATTACAGTGAACGTTTATAGCTTTCAGGCTAATGCAGATCAGATCTTTGTCTTTGATGGGATTACACTCAAACATTAGTCAGGAGTTGGATTACATTGAATTGGAGCCACATTACCATCTTCTTTAATATGTGGTGTGCCACAAGGCTCAGTTCTCGGTCCCATGCTGCGCCCAAGATCTGCTGCATGCTGTCCTTTGTCCACATTGTTATGCTTCTGATGCAGACGGGATTTAAAACATATTGCAATAAAAGACAGCGGAAACAGCTAGCTACTTTTAAACTACATTTTAAAATACCCTCAGTGCTAATTAACACTATGAATCTCATTTGTTAAGAAAACAGGAATGCAAAAAGCAAGAAATACTTGTATGTGAAGTGAATCATTTTGAAATTCTGATAAAACATGTTTATGTCCGTCATCAGGAGTTAATGGACCTTCTAGCCAAAGATGAGAAGGTGCTTCAGGAAGTGACCTCATGTTACTCCTCTTCCAGCCACCCGAGGATCCCCTATGTCTTATGGGCTCGACTGAAACGTAACCTTGGTTGTCACCTAACTGAGGTCAGGACAGACGGGACTTGGGTGTACCGCTGGACACATTCTAAGCTGACCCATGTGTGCATAAACCGTTATTTAAAAACAGACGATTCTCGCATGGCTTTGCACGCAGACTACGCAGACTACTACAGAGCCAAGTCGCAACATGCACATATATTTCAGCCTTTGGCATGGACACTGGATGAGGAAGGTGAAGGTATGACTAAAAGTTACAGATTCAATCTGAGGAAGCTTCGCGGGTTGCCCTTCCACCTGGTCCACTCAGGTCAAATCCTGCCCTTACTGTCTGAATGCATGTTCAACTATGAGTTCCTGCTACATAAGGCCTGGGGTCTATCTGTCCTGGACATCGAGGAGGACCTAAACAAGGCTGTGCTGCCAGACAAGTAGGTCCTTTCAGGGGACAGAAAGAAGATGTCCTTAACAAATCATGTTTCTATCTATTCTCCATCTCCTCTTCTTACTGTTGTCATGGGGATTCTTAAGGGCAGGAGGTGTGTTCCTTAAAGGTGGTATTTCAGATATAGGAGACATTTTGCCTGTGCAGCTGATGACAAGGAATTCTGATTCCTCCTGAAGCTCTGAACTACTTGTAATATCTGGTACTTGTTGAGTGTCTTCTTCTTCGTGCCACTTGTGTTTTGTTGTGGCCTTCTCTATTCCTGAGGATTAGTAGGAAATCGGTTTTAAGAAAGCTCTCTCCACTACATAAGGCCATCCCCATTCCTCTGTGCCTACAGTGTGTAACCCCCCCACCCACCACCTTCTCTCCTTAGGGAGCTGGAGGATGTGAAGGTACTTTTGGGTGCTCTGGAAATGTCCAGAGCAGTTCTGCTGCAGGATCCCTGTCAGCTGGCCTCCCAACTTGCGGGTCGACTGGGACAAATGATTATTGAGGACCGTCCTGTTGCTAAAGGTATCCTTTGAAAGAATCTAATTTGTATGTCATATCCCATACTATATGTGCCTCTATAATATAAAAATTTATGATTATCCATATTTATTTGCACTGTAGTGCATAAAGATGCCGTAAAGATAACCTGGTCCCACAAGCATTTGGAACAGCAAGTCACTGACTGTACTTTTTAAAGCGCCTTTCTAGTCTTCTGACCACTCAAGGTATTTTTTACACTACATATCACCTTCTCCCATCCATGCACACACTGATATGCTGATGGCATTGGCTGCCATGTCGATTGTTAATCAGAGGGAGCTAATCCCATTCACACACACTTACAGAACACACTGACTTGGGTTTCAGTATCTTGTCCAATTACACTTCACTATGCTGACTGGAGGAGCCGGGGATCGAAACACCTTCTGTTTAGTGGACAGTGCTCTACTTCCTGAGCCCAAGCTACCATGCGTCTTCTTAAAATTTATATTGTGCAAGAAGTTGGTGACATAGTGACTACTCACATGGATAGCTGAATTCCGAATGAGCAATCTTGGAACCCATCTATTGTCTGATGTCATACTCCACATAGAAACCAAAACTACCGTAACTATCCTCCATCTCCTATTTTGTATATTTTATGTTTCTTTATATACATAGTTAGCTAAATCTATTCTATTTTATACTTTGACAGTGGGCTGCTCTGGGACCAGGGAAAACTAATTTCATTCCATCCCATGTTTAACATTGAAATGACAAATAAAACTCCTTGAACCTTGAACTGGCAAGATAACCACTAGCCAGCATGCCAGCAGGGAAACATGTTAGTTTCACCCCTGCAAAGTGGATCTGATAATCAATCACTTGGGATTTTTACCTAACATTTTTTCCAGAGGTTTTTGTATCAGCTTCAGTAAGTTGTGCTCAGTTGTTCAGTTGTGCTACATTACATGAATATCTGCTGATCATAAAGCTATGTTTCTGACCCAGGTGACCGGTTGAAGTTCAGCTACCTCCATGCTCTACTGGCCCAGTGTATGCAGTCCACCCTCACTGTGTTGCTTCCTTCTTCCACCTTTTTGCTGCCACCAGGAGGCCTCCAACACACCCCGCTGGCAGGTATCACGTCACACATAAACTGTCCTCCTCATCACCCTAACTGTATATAACTTTGCTATGTTATACTATTCTGTACACACATCTATTGCCGGTTAGTTAGTCCCCTGTTGCTCTCCCTGAGATATCTATTTGGTCAGTGTTTCTCCTTACACAAATCAAGATTGAGGGTGTCAAAAAAGAAATAATTAAATTAAATATGTGTTCACTAATCAGGTCACATGACCAATGTGACTGCCCTGGGAGGGGGCCACAGAGGACCCTTGGGTGTCACCAGTGAATCAGATGGAAGCCTGAGGTTTTGGGATCTGGAGCATAGGCGGATCATCAGGAGTCTGGATCCAGTGGGGGGAGTTGTTGGAGATTCAATAACCCTGAGTCTGGATGACAGAATGCTTATCATCCACATGGGACAAAGTCTGCAGGTTCGACTAAATTTTGTTTTTCTGCTTGGTTTAAATGAACTAAAATTCACCTGAGCTGGGGCGGTGTTTAGCTCAGTTGGTAGAGCAGCTGCCCCATGTACGAAGGCTCAGTCCTTGCTGTGGAAGCCCAGGGTTTGAGTCCAACCTGTGGCTCTTTCCTGCATGTCATTCTACATCTCTCTCTCCCCAATTCCTGTCACTCTTCAGCTGTCTCTATCAAATAAAGCTTGAAAAAGCCAAAAAAAATATCAAATTCAGCTGAACTAAGAAAGTTTGTACTACAGTGTTATAACAAACTATAGTAGAGAGTTGACCGGAAAGTTTGTTGCTGCAAAATTGAAATGAATTTTACCTGTGGCTGTGTTTAAGGTGAGAGAGGTTGAATCTGGGCGAGTTGTGTATTCAGAGAGTGATTCAGTGGACGTTCCCGTAGTCACCACGACTTGCGACGGTCAGCTGCTGGTGGTTTTCTACGATGGAAGTCATCGAGTCAAGGTACTGGTGGCGTTATAGACTAGCTGGTGAATGCTGAGAGGGTTTTGTAGCTGAAAGGTCAAATATTTTTTCAGGAGTTGGTGGAGATCAAAACAGAGTTAAAAGGAGTAAAAATTGGTCTTGAAAAATGTAGCTAATGTAGCTCTGTATCTGCTGAGTGATCAGATAAGGTGATAATAGGGTAATGTTTTCTTGTTCTGCTGCATCATTAAGTGTCCAAAACTAGAAACTTTAATAAGAGACCCTTGTATGTTTGTTAAAGTTATAAAAGTCTGATAGAAGTCATGCCTGAGGTAAATGTGTGTGTGTGTGTTGTGTGTCAGGTTTTTGACCTGGCCTCATCCTGCTCTCTGCTGCACCATGTTAACATTTCCATGGAGCGTGAGGCGATCCACAGAGACCGCTCCATTCTGCTGTCCAACAACTCCATCAAAGACTACGTCCTCTTTGCCTACAGGTCAGAGTCAGGACTGCGCCATATCTTAAACATATTGAAGATACCCTGTGCCTGATGCCTGTGTTTGTATTGGAAACAGTGGAGGTGGTGGCACAAATACTTGCTGTCTGAAAGAACCTCAAGACTAAAATACATTGCACTTCACAGAATCAGGTCATATCTTAGGACAATTATACTGTAGCTGCCTAAATTTTGATTGATGTTGTGTCTTTTTATTAGAATAAAAATGCACATTGTCACAGTTAAACACACAGTTAAAGTGTAACATGCAGCGGAGGTAACAGTAGTTCTTTAAGCCCTGAGGATCTGCAGAACATCTAATCAGACTGCTTCCAACTCCAGCAAGCCCCGCCAAAGAGTCAGGACAGACCTGGCCTGTCAGAACACAGGGCAACTCCCCCAGCCCACACCCTCAGGTGTTTCTATCAACTCAGAAATTCTCTCAACGGTATTATGGAGACAGTAGAAGAAAAGAAATTTGGTTGAAAATGAACACCTCGATGATTTCAACCTCAATTTATTTCAACCTAATCATATACAAATGTATACAGAATACCTTTACACTACTAATTGCTGTCCAATCAACACATGAATTCTATTCCCTCCCATGAAGCCACCCTCAAGTCTCATTTACAACTTTATTATATACATATTGTCTGTTGTCCATCTTGTGAAGCTAGGTGGAGACTGCTGCTTCCAGCAAAGCAGGATGATCTTTCTAGCGATTAAGGAAGTAAAGGCCTTAACTTCTCAAGCCTTGCCTTTAATGGAACATGACTGTGGTACAAAACCAAAAATGGCACAGACGGTTGGGAGAGACTATTCTCTTGAAGATCTTTGTGTAACCATCAAAAATATCAGTCCAGAATGTAGAAACTTTAGGGGAAGACGAAAACATGTAGACATAATCTGCTGGTTGGCTGGCCACTGAGGGCAAGCGGGGACTGCATTAGGATATATATCTGCTGTTCTTGCCATCTATCCATCCATCCAATCCATCCATTATCTGTAACCATTTACCCTCATCAGGGTCAGGGTGGGAGCCTATCCCAGCTGACTTTAGGTGAGAACAGGGTACACCCTGGACAAGTGCCCAGTTCATCACAGGGTATAATCAACCATTCACATTCACATTTACACCTATGACCAATTTACCTGATACGGTTCATGTCTTTGGACTGGAGAGAACCCACACAGGCACGGGGAAAACATGCAAACAGAAAGGCTAAAAGGCACCACTGGTCTAAACAAGGAACGTTCTTGCTATGAGGCGACAGTGCTAACCATTGCAGCACTGTGCTGCCCTCAGTTTTAGTTATATAGTGCCAAATAATAACAAAAGTTCTCGTGACACTTTCCATGTAGAACAGGTTTAGACTATACTCTTTATAATATTATTTACAGAGACCCAACAATTCCCGCCATGAGAAAACACTGACAGTGGCAAGGAAGAGGCAGATACCCTGACTCATAGTGGATCATGGATCATAGTTTAGAGAGAGAGAGAGACAATATGTACAGTAGCAAAAATAATAACTGCAATAATATCAGCCTTATTTGTTGTATCACAAACCCATCTACTCAGCAGGCCACATCCCAGTAGGTCACTATAAATGGCAGAAGATGGTGAACTCAGCAGCATCACATTCAAAATGCATGAGTCACAAGTGTCGACTCGAGTGACCTTATTCTTAAATAATATCACATATCCCTGCCTTTGTTAACAAGCTGTGAAATCAGGCATCTATAGTCTCCAGACAAATTTCACCACCGGGTTTGAAAACAGCTGTGAATTATTAAGACCGTCCACTCCTTGTGTGCCTCACCTATGTAATGTGGCACGGCGGTGATGCCTTCATGCTTCAGCTCCTGTCACGTAGATGAATGATACTGATGGTCAGGGGACGACAGGAAGACAATACAAGTTTTTCTTCATTCTGTTGCCATCTAATTAAAAGTGCATTAAAAGCAGTGGCATGGATGCTTTCAGAGTAATTAGCACAGGAGTCATTCCTTCACACCCGACAGGAGGAGGTATCAGGTAAACAACAAACTAGGTCACTGTTTTCTGCTGGTAATACAAGACGACAGGGTAATAATCTGCTCATTTACACTTCTCTCTCTTCAGTGTGTCAGTGGTAAATGAACGTTCTCACAGCAGCGATAAAGTCTTCAAATTTACCAGAAGTGGAAATCCTTTGCTGCAAATCATCTGCAATGTTCCAGTGAAATGTGTCAAATTTAGTTGTCTCTATTCTCAGAATCTGGCAGAAATGGAATATAATCTTCATAACTCATCCATTAGCGTTTATTCACCTGAAAATAACATTCATTCAGTTTTTGTTACTCAGAATGAGCCTTTTATAATCACAGACCTCCAGTGACTCGGCCATCATAGGGCCTTTCACGTGCATTCCACTGTAGCTTCACGCTAAGTAGAAAAGGGTGAGGTGAGGGGTTGCAATCAATTGGCAACCACGTCACTAGATACTAATAATTTCTGCACACTGGTGCTTTAAATCGTGTACTGAAGAGTCAATTGTTGAGTCTCATGACAAATAATAAATGAAATACTTCAGTGTGATAAATCCTGCCTGAATTCTAAATAATTTTTGTTTCATACTTGTTCTTCTCTGTGATGGAGGTCTGGTGGTGAGGCAGCAGTATTCAGTGCCAGAGTGGGCAGTGTGCTGTGTGTCCTGTCTGCTCAGCATGGTGCTGCCTCCATGCAAGCTGTGGAGATGACTGAAGACTACCTGCTGCTCTTCTGCAGGTACACTAACACCAGAAACATACTGCAGGCTAAAGTATTTGTTATAAAATCCAGCAGCTCTCTGTGAATTTACATCTGCACTGTGTACAAAGTAGAAGGAGTTGAATGACAAGATAAAACCTGCTGTGTCTCTCTTGAGATGTTCCTGGACTTCATTGTGACACACTTTCCTCTTCCCACCCACCTTGTACTCTGTCTGTGTCAGATACCCATACAAGAGGGACGGTGAAATCGTTCACATCGAACTCTTCAGCACTGTCTCCTTCCTCTACCTGCGCTCTATATTGGGCTGTAGCCAGGACTACATTTCCCAGGTCACCGTGAACCAGGCGGGGACTCATGCTGTGGCCTTCTGCCCCTGCCCTTGTACTGGCATCACAGAGCTGGTCACTTGGGATCTGGAGACGGAGGACCACAAACATATCGCTCGTTTCCCTGCAGTACTGACCAGAGGTTTGTTTTCAAGATACCTGGAGGTAGTTTAGGGTTTGATAAGTCCCTCCCCTTATGAGCAATTGTCCAATGATAGCTTTGTAACATTGACTAAACATGTTACCATAGCATGTTGTCTGCCTGCCATGTTACTTATGGTATGGGCTTATAGAGACTGACTCACTTCTGGAGCCAACCTCAAGTGGCTGTTTGAGGAACTGCAGTTTTTAGCACTTCTGCATTTGGTTTGGCTTCACAGCCATGGAGGTTGCCATCACTATCCATCCATTCAGAGCTTCCTACTCTACACTATACAGAGAGAGGGGCACAGTGTAGCTACTATTGGACCATACTACACCACAGCTGGGTGTAGTCACGAGTACAAACTAACTTTTCCTTTCAATTGAATGTATTTGTCACATATTTCTGTGAGCTCCTTCAGTTTGTTCAATTAAATAGTGTCAAAAGATATAATAAGAATAAAAAATATTTAAATAATAACTGTTATTATCAGAATTAAGAGAATTCTTAGAGATCTTTAACTTTTCCTCCAGGCCTGTGTTTTGACCTGCGTTTCTGCCTGGGGATCTGCAGCGGACAGAAGTACCTCCACCTGTGGGATCTGACCTCCAGGATCACTGACCAGACTCTGACCTACAACATCCACAAGCTGAGGAGTGACGGTACACAGGAGGTCATCCCCATGGGGAAAACCCCAAGGTACGCTGACACACCATCACCGCCTCGCTAAATAGAATATTACACCTGACTCAATCACAGTATTTATTATTTATCCACATCAGACAGGTGACATCACTTCCTTTTCCTGTGCTCATTGTTGGCCGCTTTTGTTAAGTGACTGCACCTTTGGGCTGCATACAAATACTACAATGACTGCTGGGACTGGCTGACCCACATGGCACACACCCAAACTTAACCACAGCCTGACCACTGACCAACCAGATCACTGGGAAAGTGGAGTGAAATGATGTCATTGGGTAATAAAGAAGCATTTTTAAAAAGACATTTTTAATGATCAGTTTCTCGATAATTATTAATGACGAATAACCATGTGCTGATGAACTTTAAATAAACAGACCTCTGAATGGTGATTAGAGCTGCATATTTAATTGTGCGCTGTGTTGTGTTAATTAACTCAGTAAACAGAAGCTGTTCTCAGTACTTGTTCACAGTCACGCTGTAGGCTCTGTGTTCCTGTTGTGGTCTGTTTTGCTGGAGTCTGGCTCCCTCTGGCTCTCTCTGCTGGCAGGTACGCCGTGTGCCGCTCCATCAGAGCTGGGACGGTGTATGTGTGGAACCTGAGCAGGCGGCGTTTCGTCTGCCGGCCAGTCAGGGTGGAGCATGGCCTCTACGGCAGCACCGATGTGGTGCTCGCACGTGACTTCAAACTTTACATCCTGACAGACAGAAGCAGCAAAGGCAGCAGATTCCAGGTCAGACTCTCGCTGACCCTCATTCATCTGCTCATGTGTTCAGTACCGTACAGTCATGGTGACACTGATACGTCATGTCTGCCCTCACAGACTCTTCTGGTGTATGATTTGATTAAGAGGAGTTATGTGAGGAGACAGACAGGGATCACAGTTATTCCCTGTCTTCAGCATGAGTACCGTCTTCTGGAAGAGGGACGGACTCTTCTGGGCCTGTCAGAGACCAGGTGAGCTCCTCTGTGAAATACAGGTAAGAGTGAAAAATGTCTTGAAAATCAATAAATGAAGAAGACAAAAGTTGGTGGGCTCCATGTGTGACATGCAGCGGTTTCATCTGAGGCTTCCTGTGACACCTTACATTGATGATTTATTCCTCACACAGATTTCATTGAAATGTAATCATGGTCACATGTTCTCATTGTATTGAATCTATTTCAGCAGGATCCCAGTCACATTTCTGTTTCTGCGTTGGGTGTTGTTGCAGAGGTCAGCTGATCCTTTGGGATCTGGACTCTGGCTCCATCAAACATGAGATCAAACCGTCCCAGAGAGAGTCCTCCGTGTGCATCAGCAGCACTGTTCAAGACCTACAGGCTGACGTGACAGCACACAGAGAGACGATAGGTGAGTTGCCTCATCATCTTCTACATGATGATGGATCATCAGACTCTTTAGCAACATTCACATTTTACCTAATTCATTGAATCCTTCAATAGCAAGCATTGGTGATCTTGTAGTGAACCAGCTAAGAACATGTTCTGGAGAGTGTGGGTGGAAATTCTTTGACACTCAGTGGTAAAGGTAGATTTGAGTTGTTCCTTCACCCTATTCAACACCCCTTTAGTCTTTACACCAACCTCATTTTAATTCTAATCTTATCCGTGAATCCAAATTCCATCCTGGACCGACTCCTCAGAGACACTTTGTGTAGGATTTTATGTCTTGATTCTTTCAAATGAATCTGATGTCACTGCAGAAAAGTGAGACAAGACCACCATCTGTTCAGTCTCAAAATAAATCACCCGGAATAATGTTTAAATAATGTTTTATTAGGGACTCAAAGGACACCTTCTGATCTGCGTCAGTGGAAAGCTCAGTAGAAAGCTTAACATGGCTTAGTTTTTTAAAAAAGGCCTCTTTCAGTCTTTCCTCTGTAGGTCTGTAGATCACCTCGGTAGTGCTCGTACCTGGTCAGGTGTGGCTGCTGAGCTGCTAACAGCAGATTCAGCAGTTAATTAGCAGTTAGCAGGCTAAACTGTGTAAATCACAGAGTTGAAGCTGAGCAGTCGAGGACATCAGAGGGAAAAGCAGCAAATATATTCTGTCTGAATAAAGTTCTAAAGCTGTGCCTTTGTACAGCAATCAGTGAGGCCTGAACAGAGATCAACTGGGTCAAACAGGAAGCAGTCAGAAGAGAGAAGGCGTTTCATTGGATGTAAAATTAGTACACGCCCCCGAGTGCAGGATGACATCAACAAGTTTTTATGGTTTATCAGGAAATGACAAACTGTAAAATAGCATGAAGAATAGCTGAACATACTGAAAACACTTTGTGTCAGTGTTGGACAGACACTGGAGGACAGAGGACAGCCGGGACAAACACACCGAGACATTGATGAGGACTTTAAGTTGTCATAGTAAGAGGAAGCAACACATAGACAGATGTTTAACATCACACCTGTAAATATGTGTCGCCCTTTCAGACGCTCCAGATGCATTTTTGAAGCTGGGAAGCTCTAAAATCATCACTCCTTTCTTTAATTTAAAAAATAAATATTTGATGCTGTGCTGCTATAAAAAAACTTCCTGTTTAATCACCCTTCACTAATATCTCATTAGAGGACAGATAGGTAGCTCTGAGTAACTTTTCTTGCAGTGATGCCGTGGGACATTCGGACAGAGAGCCAGTCTGCAAAGATGAGGAGGCTGGAGAGAGAGGCACAGAGGGAGAAGGAGGCCATGAGGAGGCTGGAGAGAGAGAAATACAACTGTATAGAGCAGTACCTCCTCAGTGGAGACGAACAGGTGCACAGCAACAGAACAATGCACAGAGGACAGGATAATTCATCTAAACTCATATCTGCAGAGAATATTAAATAAATCTCTTTAGAATATTATTTACAGACCAAAAAATTCCCACCATGAGCATGCACTTGGCGACAGTGGCAAGGAAAAATCTCCTTCCTTCCTTCTTACTACTTAATACTAACTTGACTTCATGTGTTGATCATGTTAATTCATTTTGAATAATAATGTCAGTATAATCTTGCTGCTGTTGTTTTGAGGTTATTGTCTTGATTGCATCATGTTTCACTGTGTCTGCATCCTTTATTTTAGGTGGTGGTGTGCTCCTACTTTGCACACCACCTCAACGTCTTCAGCGTGGTCTCACAGGAACACGTCCACACCCTGGAGGATAAACCATCACAGCTGAGCCTCCACACTGCTGCCATGACCCACACCGGCAGCTACCTGGTGCTGACCCACTACAACCATGACCAGAGGACCCCTTACATCACCCTGTGGGACCTGCACGAGGGAACGGTGCGTTGTTACTGTTTGTTCCAGTTTGCTTGAACAGCAGTTTTCTAACTGACCTCATGTTATGTTTGCTCTAATTCTTTAAGGTGAGGAAGAGGCTGAGGAATGAGGCTGGAGTTTGCTGCGTAGCTATCACAGACAATGCAGACAGAGTTGTCTTTGGAGTCACAGGTACGAACAGGTATGTGTTCAGCTTTCATAATGTTATGGAATTTTCTATCCTTAGGTAACACGAGGTCACGTGTGGGCCTTGAGGTCCTCAGCAGTATTAGTTGTTTGGCTTTGGTTGGGAACAGTAGGTGTCAGTCTATCTCAACACTGTGGTGTCCAGGGTCAAAGAGACCTATTGCTGCCTTCATAGACATAATAGATAGCTTTTTGTTGATGTTCCAATCTGCGTAAACAGACATCTGTGTCTCCAGACTAGAATATGCTGACAATAACACCTGCATGGGTAAAAACATTCTCTTTGACTAATTCTGGGCGTATAGTATTTGGGGTTTAAAGTCGATCCACCAGGATGAGTTGGGCAGAATGTGAGACCGACTCAGGCACTTCTGATGAACTTTGAGAGTGTCTCTAATTCTCCTTGGCCAAGCGTCAATAAATAATACAGCATAAGACATCAGAGGCTCCTGAACACTTTCTGAACTCCTGACCTCACCATTGACCTTTGACTTCAGCAATTTCTCCACAACACTTAAATATTCAAATTTGTTGTCGTGCAATAGTGCTTCTGTGTCACTGAGCTATGATGAACAGAAGACTTGCAGACAGATCAGTTCAGCCCAGCAGCCTCCTGCTTTACAGGCAAAGCTTTAATAACAATGTGCATAATGTTTATCATGATCACTGTTCAAGGTGAAGGACTGTAGTCTCACTGATTAATAAGATTTGTTGCTTCAAACATCAATGTTATTTTCAGAAGCTTTGTAATGTTGTTTTCATTTTGGTCATCTGTATGAGGCTGTAGGACAATTTGCACCTGACTGTCAGTTAGACCAAGAGACACTGACATAATGTTTGTTGTTACAAGGGAGGTTGTTAGGGAGCATTACTATGACACATTAATATTGTCTCTTAAGATGACTGTGTCATATTTAACACTAAGGAAGGTTTTCTTTGTGTGTAATCCCACTGTGGTAAACATGTTCAGCTGTACTCGAGTATTTGTTCTGATTACATTACTTCTGATCAAAAAGACTCGACAACTTTGCTAACAGCCAATCATCAACCAGGTCCCCAGCAGCAGACCCAGCAGCAGCTAATATTACTGACTAGTCCAGCAGCAGTCAGCCCAGAACCAGAACCAGAACCAGCAGCAGCTAATATCACTGACTAGTCCAGCAGCAGTCAGCCCAGCTCAGCGTCTGTCTTTCAGCCTTTTATTTCACCAAGCTCTCACCAACCACTAAAAGTCAGTCCCACATTTACTCTTGTCCGGCGGCTTCTTGCTCGCTCACTGTCTCCTTTGGTTCTTGCGTCAACGTCCTCTTCAACTCTGCCACAAATCCGTAGAGGCTGTTCATGCCAGCACTCCCCACCGGGCCTGAAAACTTCCTCCACCTGGCATCCTAAAGCTCTTGTGCTAGCGATGTAAAACCCAACACTCACCTGGTGCTTTAACAGACTAACTCTGTAAATCACAGAATGTTAAAGCAGAGCAGTGGCAAACCATCAGAGGTAAAACCAGAAAAGATTTGCCGCACACAGTGTTCTCTCTTTTGAACTTCAGGGAGCTCTGAACTTTATTTATGGACTGTATTAATGTGCATCCTTATATTTAACTGTGTGCTATTCAGAAAGCTGTCTGGATGAAAGGTCTCCAACAGAACTGGATACACATCTTGTTATTGCTTCAGTTATGACAGTCAGACATCTGATCTCATACACATCAACAGCATCATCTGATCTAATTCAGATTTATTTTTAGGCTATTTATTGTGAAAATGATCTGCTGTATTTTCACCTCTTTGTTGAGTTTGAAGTATAAAACAAAGTCAGAGATTCAGCCGTCACTCACTGCAGTCATTTTACACTGTCCATAAGGTGCCCTGTCTTCATTTCTTCAAAGGGTGCTGATATATCAGGGGAACACTTTGTATGCTACTCTAGTTCTCCTCAGCAACACTTACTCAGATAATGAATCCACACAGCAGTTGATTGTGTTCACAGGTCTGCTGCAGTGCGCCATACAACAACTTAAATGTCTCAGAAACATCAACACTGGAGACTGTTTTGAACATGAAAGTTCATTCCTGAACGCGTCTCACAGTCTTTCCTCAGTGGATCATGATGTGATGTCATGTGATGACGACTGACTGACCTCTCACCTGTAGAGTGAGATGCAGTAAAAAGCTCAGAAAAAAGTTTCTTCCTCTTCTCCGACTGGAAGGTGGTTTGCTTTTGTGAGCTTGTATTGTACATATACCAAGCTGCCATTTGATTGCAGATTTATATTCACTTAAATGTCAAAGCCTTGTAGAGGGGTCACCTTCTATAACTTCACACACCACAGTCCAAACACCTCCTTGTTGTCGGAGGTGATAGAGAAGACAAATGTCTGGATGTGAAAATGTTTTCTGTGTGTGTGTTGTGTCTGATAGGCTCAAAGTGTGGGATCCCACCCAGAGAACGTACAGGAGCATCAGTGGCTATGGGAACCTGAGCATAGACATCTCCAGCAAGGTGTATGTGACAGAGGGAGGAGCCAAAGCCATCCTGCTGTCAGGTAGCAAACACTGGCACCTAGAAATGGATTGAAAGATTTAGATGAGGCGCGTGTTTGTCTTCACACTGTGGTGCTAAAAAAACCCCATCTGTTTCCTCGAGGCTCTTTCACATTAAGGTGCCACATTACAGCGTGTTTTCACACTTTGGAGCGAGTGTAATCAGTACAGGCTGGTGTATACAGCTAATTTCATTTAATGAAACAGCCCATTCATGTGCTGTTTTGATTTATTATATTTGAAACTGACCACATTAAAGGTTTGATTGGCCCACATTTTAAATAAAGAAAAAATCATGCTAGAGGCTGAAGTAAATTCTAACTTTATTGTAATATTTTATTCTAATTATAAATAAGTGTGCAGTAACTCTTCTCTGATTTCTATTCCTGGCTGCATGAAGAGACCTGTGATCACATCGTTATGTATTCAAATATTTTATGTATCCATATTGTGTTAGTCTTACCTGTCAAGATAAGCAGCACGTCTGTTTCCACTGATTTCACCACTGAAATAGTAACCACAGTGTTCCCAGACTCCCACCTTCACGCAATTTGGAGATTTGTTGAGTGAGGAGAAACGTATTCACCTGTGTGAAACAGGTACGGCAAATCCATTAAGCTGTGGCTCGTCCGTGTCTGTTTCAACTGATCTTAAATTTATTAAATAAAACATCATTTCAGTGATGTAAATGTCAAATTTGCTAAATACAGTAGGCTGTAACTAATACAGGCTACTTATTACATCATAGATAGATTCATCTTAAGTATTCTGGGCCGACTAGCCGAGGAGTAGTGCGTAAGCGGGTAGTTCTCAAGGAGGTCAGAGAGGTAAGTGGAAGCATGTTCATGTAGGGCCTTGGAGGATTTTAAAGTGGATTCTCTGGGCAACTAATAGCCTGTGAAGCTGCATCAGCAAGAGTGTTACATGGCTTGTGGACTTAGAGCATGTTACTATCCTGACTGCAGAGTTCTGGATTATTTGGAGAGTTATTTTAGAGTGTTTGTGACATTCAGAGAAAATAAATCATCTCTTGACAGCTTTCTTCATAAAGCAAATTGCAGCTGTTCACTACACTACACTCACCACATAGAAGCTGGGGCACAGTTCGCCACTTAAAGTGTGACTGGTATGACCAGTAGTCATTAATATGTCAATATATGTGGAACTCTGGGATGTGTATCAGTCACCATCAATAACCACAAATCAATCCACTAAAGACTAGTCAAGGTACAAACTATGCACATCACTACCTGAGGACACATTCTTATTTCCACTGTTATATCAGACACAGCACAATGCGTTCATGTGACTTCTTATGTCGCTTTAATAATCCAGGACAGCTGAGCCTGTGGGACCTCGAGGCGTGCACCGTCCTGTCCGTACTCTCCATGGACGCTCACGTACGCTGCATGATGCCACTTCATGGACGCGAGACTTGCGTTCTGCTCGGCCTCAGCCACAGCCCTGCCCTCATCAGCGTCAGGTCCACATTCAGGACTGTCAGCTCGGAAACTCCAGCCTCCACAGACAGAGACCTGTTTGGAGAGTCCAGCAGCAGTGAGGAAGAGGAGGGCTCGTGATGGACAGACAGACATCAGAGAACATGGACTGTGCTACATGACAGAAGAGAAACAAAATGACATGACATGAGGATTTAGAAGAAAGACTGATTCATTGGAGTAATGTTGTGCTGACACACCATCACACTGCCAACTCACTTTTATCTGCATTATGTCCAACAATTATCATGCAATGTGCGTTATTAATTTATTTATACATTCGAGATACATTCAAACAGTGAACTGACAGAGATGTCCTATGTGTCAAACATGGATGTGATAAATGTATTATGTCCATGGATTTTCAGTAAACTGATTCTACAAATGTGTGCATGACATATTCACTGGATCTGAGGGAAAATACTCAAATAAGTTTTAGAAGTTAGCTCCACTGTGAGCTGCAGACCTGAGTGTAGACGTAAATATTACAGACAACTCTTAGTATATTGTAGCCTCCAAAATTAAGTATTTATTCTGCAAAATCATATCATTCTATTACTGGATTCTAATTACTGATGATCAGTGTGTCAGGATCATTTTAACACTGTCTAAGTTGTAGAAAGTACAAACAATAACAAGTGCTGTACTCAAGTATTTTGGACATTTTAGCTATGCGTGTTATATTTATGTCAATAATAATAAACTTTTATTTTGAAATCTTATGAAACATCTCTTATGTTTATGTTCAATGAAAGCTAAAGTGTGTTTAAAGATTTTTGATGCTACAGATCTGCTCTGTGTTTGACTGATTAGATCAGAGTTATATAGTTATAGAAATATTCTATCTTTCCAGCTGAGCCTTTCTCACCCTCAGGTACGCATAAACTGCAGGTTATGAACTTCTTTTGTAAAGACTTTTCATTGTCAGTCTTCGGTGAGAAGCAGGAAATGATCAGATTTTTCACCCTGGACAAAGAGAAGTTAAAATCTCTCAGATACAGCTGATGTCATCTTGTGCTGATGACATAATTTGGAGCCAGACTCTGTGTAGCAGCAGCTGTGGTCCGACTTTGGGCTGCAGTATCAAGGTCCCGCCCGTACACCCTATCTGCTCAATCTCGAGCAGGGCTCAGCTGTCAATCATAACATCAAACCAATCATTAAAACCAAACTTACAAGAGAAATGAACACTTGAACAAACATCAATGACAGAAACCATCTTTGGGGAAAAATGGATTCTATGTGTACTGTAACTTTTTAGTTTGACATGTGTCCTATCTGCTAACATGGAGGGGAGGGGCTTTATGACCTGTACTGCAGCCAGCCACCAGGGGGGGGGTTGAACTGCTTTGGCTTCACATCGTCCATTTTTTATTATCAGTCAATAGTCTGACGTCTCTTAAAGCACAGCAGACTGTACTGGCTTGTTTCAGAAGCCTTGTTGCATCCTTCATTATGGAGAACAAATACTAAATATAACTGAATGACTATAGTTTGTTTTAATGAATATAAAAAGAAATTTACACAATAGTGATAGTGAACCAGTGAAAACATTAATTCCCCACAAACATGACATCCTTTTCCAGTGTCCCATCAACAATCATCTCCTCAATTAAATATCAACCTCTTGTAAACATAATACAGGTTATTCTCTACAAGCCATTATTGTATAGAGACAGACATCCATTTCAAATAATTAAGTACAGAAAAAAAGTTAAAATAAAGAAAAAAAAGTTTGTTTGGCCAAACTGAAGAAAATAATGACCATGAGCATGAATAACTTTTTTTATTATTAGGCTTCGTCCAGAACAAAAAAGGACAGTAAACCAAAGGATGCTTTCATTTTTTCAAAATAAAAAAAGTTTCACAAACACTTCAGGAAGATGGTCGCTTCAAGCTGGCGGTTCTCGCAGCAGCTGGACATCCCTACAGACTACAGGACACTTATAGCCAGTGGGAACAATCAGTGATGTAACAGCACAAGTTCAATCACAACTTGTCCTTGATTAATAAGAAGCGCTGCTACTAATGGTATTCCATTGTGCTCTTACAACATCACAAGTACTGTTACCAACTACGGCTGATAGTCCTAACCCTCAGGCTGAGGAGAGGGCCGACTGAAGACGGGTCACTACCTGGACCGACGGTCTTTTCTGTTTTTGTCTAGGCTTTTGTCCATGGTCTTTTCGTTGTCCCCTCTGCATTTGGGGCAGTACCACTTGCCCTTGGGCTTATAAGTCAGTCCCACGCAGGAGAAGTGGAACCACTCGATGGGGCACTGGTCGTTGTCACAGCCAATCATCTCACCGTATGACACCTGCTCGCAGAGGCAGTAAGTGGGCTCGTTGGGGTCGATGGCAAAGTCGACTGGCGAGGCGTCTCGCTCCTGTTTGGCCTTGCGCTTCTTCTTCTTTGCGGACTTTGACTTCTTCTCTCTGGGTGGAGGGATGGACAGCTCCTCCACGGGGTCGTCCACCAGAGAGCCGTTGGCTGACGGGTGGCTGGAGTCGCGGCTCTCACTGTTACGCTGCCGGCGTGGGCGCCGTGCTGAGGTGCGTTCAGGGGCTGGGGAATCTTGGACGCTGGAGCGTCGTTCCGTGGTGAGACGCTCTGCCTCGTTTGGCTCCTGGAGGCAAAGGGAGTGGGAATCCATCTGACGGGAGCGGTTCTCCACCAGCTCCGTCATCTGGGTCACCACATGGATCTTCTCGTCGCCCAGCTCCTGGCTGATGATGAGCGCTCTCTGCAGCTGGATCTGCAGGCGCTTTCTCTGAGCGGCATCCTGCTCACCTTTGTACTTCTCAAACACCTCATCCACCTCCTTCAGCACCTCTGCAAGGACAAACGTATATGATCATTAATGACACAGAGTCAATAAGCAGAAAAATGGTCTGATTGATCCTCTGGTCTGAATTATCCTGAACAATGATTTGTGTGTATAGTTTGTTAAGTTACCTTTTTTAATATTTTGAAACTTACAAAAAATTTACATCATTATCAAAAGGTTACATACAAGGTGTATGCCCCCCCAAAAATCATTCAGAATGTACAGTTTGTACAATACTCATAGTACTGTCTCAGCTCACAAGCATGACGTGTTATATAGACCGTGCATGCTTTTTGGAACTGTGCTTCTGCTTTGCATGTTTCAGTTTGTGTCCAACAATGCTGTTGTTTATCTATTCAAATTGATATCCCACATGTTACTTCATAGTTTTGTATGTACATTAGCATTATGAGCCTCTGTGTTGGATGTTTTGAACAGTGCCTAAAAACTCAAACAGCAAAATTATGTTTCTACTAACATTAATATTTTATTTTTTAGTTTTTATATATTATTGTTCTGCATGCTCACACATGAACATAATAACTTTGTAATTTCAGTCATATGTTCTGTTTTTAGCACGACTTTGTAACATCTGTCCAGAGGCTAAAAGAAACTGTAACATTAATGTTCACTGTGCCTGTTAAACAAACCAACAAATAAATACACTGCTTATATATACACACAATGCTTATATGTTTGCCAGTTCAACAATAGTTAGTCAATGGGAAATATCACATTAATAAACCAAAAGCAGACAAATTAACATCAGACTTTCAAAATAAAGTAGGTAAGGAAAGAAGTAAAGTAAAGGAAATAACAGGAAACCTTAAAGGTACACTTTTCAGATCATTGAAGACTAGTGATGTGACGTTCGAAAACGAGCCAGTTCAAAGAGCCTGCTCATTTAAGTGAATGATGGGAGCCGGTGCTCTAGTAACTGAATGTGATAGATGAGATAAGTGACAGTAGAAAAAGAAATAGCATTTGGACGCATTTTAATATTTGCGAAAACACAAAGGCAGAATGCAGAATTTGTAGAAGTGAAGCTGTCATATCGAGCAGGGTCCACAAACAACCTTCAGGTGAAAACTGTGCATCCAATAGTTAATAGCTGTCACCTTTTAAAAAAAAAAAAAAAAATTCTATGCTTGAGTTTCTATCTGCTTTGTGTAGCAGAGTGGTTCTAAAAGCAAGTTAGTGCATTCATTGGATGGTTTCAGAGAGTTACAAGGAAAAACAATTGGCTACAGCAATTTATTGATAATAGAAAATGTTTTTTTTAACTTTTGAATATTTTGAATATTGTCAAACGGTCAAAATGAATAAATTTGGCTGAATAGCCAAGGTAAAAACGAAGAGCCTTCTGGGAGTCAAATGATCTGACTCCCTAAAAAAAACGAACTTCCCATCACTATTACAGTACAGTGTCATAAAGAGAGTGACGTGTTGAAAAGACAGTGACAGTCACACAACTCTGGAAAACATGGAGAGCAGAGGGAAGTCTAATTAAAGAGTGGAGGGAAGAGGACTTTTAAAATGTGTTTTAAAGACTACATCCAGAAGGAGTCAGTAACGCAACGTCAACAATGTCCACTTCCGTAAAGCCTCAGTGAAGCAGCAGCGCTGAGCCGCAGTCAGGTCCTGCCTACAGGAAATGACGCCAGTCAGACGTTGGAAGGGGGGCTGCCTAGAAGAAGAGCCATCCGGCTCTGCGGCTCACAGTCGACGGGGTGCTCGGAGCGGGAGCGGCGGGGCAGGCAGGCACCGTACCAGCCCTCGGAGATGTCTAATCACGCTTTAAAACAGTCGAAATGTAAAGCGTCGTTCACGCTGTCGGTGTCTCCATATAAACTGTCTGCAGCGTCGCGGAGCCGAGGCGGGCTGTACGCCGCCGCTCACCCTGCGTCAACATAAAGCAACAATGAGGATTGTTGTTGCGTTAAGAAACGGCAGTGTTGTGTTAACCATGGTCATGGCAAGGGTTCACACCTCAATGAACACAATTTACGCTCTCCGACACACCTCTGCTCCACGCTCTGGGCTTCGGCATGCATTAAACACACCAGGCAGCGTTTAACTCGAATAAAAGCTCACGTTTATTCACTGTTTTTCTGCTAGTCGCACGATATTCCTCCGCGGAAACAACGTAGTGGGCGGCAGTGTGTACCTATCGAAAAAGTTCAGATTTTATGATTACACAGTGGCATTTTTTAAATGATACCGATGCCGAATTTGCCATTGAACACGAAGTGTTGATAACAGATTCCGTACACGGTCATAATGTCTGTGTACGTTTGTCGGGAGAAGGGAAAATCTCATTTGACTATTTCCTTCATTGAGTTTGGTGGCACACACCGAGCAGGACGGAGTGTATCCGGGCTGTGCTCTCTGAACGGACGGCTGACTTGTTTATTGAACACTCGGCTCGACAATACGATTCTCCACATTAGTGCTCGTCACATTGCTGTTTATGGAAGTGGATATGAACGAGGGTCGCTCGCTTTTTGTAAAATGGGAACACAAGGCTCGCGCCTGCTCCACCATTTCAGCACACCCTGTCAGACTGCCGTCAATGTTTGCCACTTTCACACAGCGAGCCTGCAATTAACGATAGAAAGGTGGAAACACAGTACCTTGATACTTTGCATCAATTTCTCGAAGCAGGGAAACATTTCTTTGTATGTCCAAAGGCAGGGACTCCACACATTCCAGGTAATCCTCCACATAGTTGACCAGTTGTTGCGACTTGTCGGCATTTGGGTAGTGGTGGCCTAACATCGTCTCTACGATGCATAGAGGCACTGAAAGCAGACGGAGGGAATGTGAAAATATACTGTTAAAATCAAATGCTTGGCGACTTTGCAGCTTGTAGGGCAGTCCCAGGCAGCAGTTCACTTCAAACAAAACTCAAGCCACTGCGCATGCGGGAGTATTTTCCTTTTATGGCATTATACAGTTTCCTCTCATTTGGCGTCATCGAAGGCGGGGCTAGCTCGCTTTGCAGCAGCCGGGATTGGCAGAGAGTGACCTCATTATCATAATATTTTCCCGGGAAATTAAACCAATGGGGAAAATGACAACACAGAGTTAAGACGAGACCAAATTTGACCTTGTGTTTCTGTCTGAACGTGAGAGCAGAGCAGCAGCAATGTGTGTGAGGTCCGCTCACATTCACACACCACGCGTGTGTTTTGTTTTGCAGAATGAAAACTACAAACCTGTTTTACTTCCGTGTTTACATATATTATTAACATACTCTTTACAGCAAAACATAGACAATGGATTCTCTATATTCCTCAAAGGTCCTGTGTGTCAAATTTAGGTTTCATGAATGTATGATTACCTGACAATAAGAATCATTATGTTTTTGTTACCTGGGAGTTGTTCAGTCTCTGTAAATATTATAAAGAGTGCAGTCTAGACCTGCTCTTTATGGAAAGTGTCATGAGATTCGCACTTTACAACATCAGAAAAATCAGGCCTTACCTAACTCAACAACTCCTGACCCGAGCTGTGGTCATTTCAAGACTAGATTACTGTAACGTCCTCCAGCCTGCACAGTGAAACCTCTTCAGATGATCCAGAATGCAGCGGCACGCCTGGTCTACAACCAACCCAAAAGGTCACATGTTACCCCGCTCCTCATCGAGCTCCACTGGCTACCTGTTGCAGCCCACATTAAATTCAAATCTCTAATTCTGACCTCAAAGCTGTCTCTGGTTCTGCACCCACCTACTTGAGCACCCTTATTCAGGCTTATGTTACCTCACAACCATTGCGCTCCTGCAGTGAATGACGCCTGACTCTGTAACCCTTTCGCTCAACTGTACTTGTCTGTTGTTCCTCGTTTGTGAAACAGACCAGAACAGATCAGGGGTGTCTCTCTCTACCTTTAAAAACCTCCTGAAGACCTCCAGCTCTTCAGAGAGGACCTCCTCTCCAACACTGTCAACAACTGGACATGATAAATCTACCCCTTTATGAATTGTCACAGCACTTACTGCTGCACTAACACTTTCTTATCACACTGTACCATGACTGTTTCCCTTCTCTGTGAGTCGCCTTGGATAAAGTTAAATGACTACATGGAAATGGAAATGTTATTATTTGGAGCTATGCAAATAAAAATAAAAAATTGAAGTGAATTAAATTGAGCCTGTTATATCTACAGACGCTGTGTGTCGTCCTCCACGAGTTCACCATGTTGCACCGTCATGTTTCTCATGTTTCTACACTTGTACAGTCCAATGTGATTCAATCAAGCTACAACCTCCGTGGGTAGGAAATGAATCTAATGCAGAAGTGTCAAAATCTGCAGTTCCTCAAGCGTCCAGTTGAGGCTGGCTCTAGAAGTGAGTCAGTCTCCATAAGTCCCCATGTTTATATAAAAAAAAAATTTTTTTTTTTTTTATTTGTATAGCCCAAAGTCACATTTAGCCTCTGAGGGCTTTACAATCTGTAAAGGGAGTGACACCCTCTGTCCTTAGACCCTCGGTTCGAGTGAGGAAAAACTTGCCCACAAAAAACCTTTAACAGGGAAAAAAGGTGGAAGAAACCTCAGGAAGAGCCACAGAGGAGGGATCCCTCTCCCAGGACGGACAGACGTGCAATGGATGTCACGTGTACAGGACAAATCAACACAAACATATTGTACAATTACAATGACTGACAAAATGACAATGAATTACAATGAATGATAAAATGACCACAGTAGCAGATATGGTAGTAATAATGACAGTAATAATATATGTAGTGGACGTCGTGCAGGATCACAGCAGCAGCCACGATCCACGAGAACCTGCTGGACGACAGAGCACAGAAACTCCAGGGAAGTTTAGTTAGTAACATGCATTAAAATGTCCAACTTCACAGCAGAAATAAACATGTTTACAGCCTGGTACAAAAAACTGTTTTGTCTCTGTAGCTAATTTCCCCGTTCATGACAACTGTACTGAGGGTGAATTTATATACAACTCACCTGTTCACATTATATTAAGGCTTAAAGTTATGCAGAATTAACAGCATGGACACTTTGATTGACAGGTGGGTGCTGTTATTTATGGCTTATTCGAGCATCCAGGCATCATTCAGTCTTCCTCGGCTCAACTTTTTGATTAGCCGGGAGGCAGTAAGAGGCAGTACAGCCAACATGGCCACAGATTCTGAGCTGAATGGCTCTTCAGAAACCTATGGGTGATGTCACGCATGCACTGTCCATTCTTTATACTGTTAGTGGATTCAATACGAAGCTTACATTCAAATCAATCAACTGTAAATCTACTGTAATCCTCCTTTATTAAGCACCACCCTCTGGGAGGCGCTACAGGTCTCTCCGTTCCAGAACCAGTAAGCTCAGGAACAGCTTCAGTCACCCTGCTAAACTCTGACCTACAGCCTCATGGACTGAACTCTTTCTCCCCACACTCTCCATCCCTGACTCCCCCCTCCTGATGTTCTCCAACTGTAAATATCTACAGTGTAGTCATTTCAAGCTGTTTAATCTGTGTATGATGTTAGCTATATTTAATCACTTGTATTCACAGCTGCACTATTACTGTTAATACTGTAAATATATATTTATATATATTATATTTCATACTGAAACAATATATCTCAGCTTAATTAACTTATACTGTATAATTACACATAAAATGATATTTATACTCCAAATACTGTTTCTACACAAGCTGTAATATCTTATCAATCTGTCCATACTGTTAACACTGTATGTATCTAACGTATCTAACATATTTATATATACTTGTACATATGTTCATACTCTGCACTTTAATGCCTTTTTGCACTTTGTTAGATACTAAA
This sequence comes from Larimichthys crocea, assembly GCF_000972845.2. Classification (NCBI taxonomy): domain Eukaryota; kingdom Metazoa; phylum Chordata; class Actinopteri; family Sciaenidae; genus Larimichthys; species Larimichthys crocea. The sequence continues at coordinate 109,714 of NC_040024.1, read as the reverse complement.
CTGTATTTTATTGTGTCAGTACTTGTACTTTGTGCCAGTGATAATAAAGTTGAATCTAATCTAATCAAATTATTAAGGTTATAGTGCTGTTGTTGTACAGGAGTGCATTTTATTAAAAGAGGTTTATAATATTTTGGCCCTCTCATGTATGTTCATTTTGGTGGCCAAAATATTAGAAACACCTCTGCATTATAGTGCAGTCCAATTTAACAAACTACAACCTGGAGATAATAGTTTAATTAATATGTCTGTTAATACAGTATAAGCTTCATAAAAGTAGAATTTATGGCAGAGTTGTTTGTGTTGTATTGTATTGGATCACACTGGATCGTACAAGTGGACCTTGTAAAGTGGCCAGTTGGTGTAGCTTCTCCTTCACACTAGGGAGGAGAGGGTTAAACGAAAGCTTGCAGTCAGCAACTGCACCACTAGATGTCACTAAACCCTACACAACGGTGCTTTAAACAAGTATTGTAGCAATTTTTCATTTCAAGTTGAAGGACTTAAGATTGGTTTTGAAAAAAGAAGAGTCAAAATGAAAGCAGCAGAGGCTGAGATATTGTGACGTCTTGATCCTATGTGTCAAAAATGGATCCCACGTTTCCCATAATGCAACTTTTTATGAGTTACTCTTTGCCTCATTGTTCATTGTTTTTTTGTTTTGTCTTGTTTTAAAGGAGTTATTAAAGTTCAAAAGTGTGAAAAATTCAATATGATGTCATCAGGGCTTTTTTTCTTCCACTGTAGAAAGTTCCCTCCAGAGACAAAATGCTGAAGTGGCCCTTCAAAGTTTGCCTCAGTGCGGTACACTCAGCCTCAGTGTGGCTGCTGGAATGCCTGAAGGAAATTCACCTGATACTTTGTTTCTTCTTGTTCCGCTCTGTTTCAATTCATCTGAACATTGACACAAAGGGAACAGAGCAGCAGAGCACATGTTTGGGTACATGTAGAGATTCACTTCAAACACACCTGCGACACGCTCAGTCACAAGGCTGAGGTGAAATCACGGCCTGACCATAGCAATATGTAGCTTCCTCCTTCAGACAGCATGCTAGACAAGCACATAGTTACACAGTGTCACTGTAAATCACATGCTTGTGTGTGCGTGAGTGTGAGTGTGTGTGTGTGTGTTTTTGGGAAACAACTTGTTTCCTCTTTCTGTGTCACATGAGGAAAGGAAACGTCGTGTGTTTTCTGTCTATTGGTTCTGACAGCAATATTACATTAAATCTCTGTATACTACCTGTACAACCTCAACTACTACTACAACTACCAGAACTACTACTACTATAAACACAACCACTATAACTATAACTGTTACATTACAAAAACAAAGAGATAAGATAAGATAGACTTTACTGATCAGGGAAAATCACTTGTTACAGCAGCTCGTATACACAAGATGGATAAAGAAATTACTCATAAACTCATACCAACTGCAAATACTACTACTACTATTGATAACTTCTACCACCTCTGTTAATACTGGTCATATACTACTACTACAAGACACATATGTGTAATAGTAGTAGTAACTGTCATAGCCATGACAGTTACTACTACTATTACATTATTATTACTCCTACTAAAGTAGCACTATTATTATTATTAGTAGTAGTAGTAGTATTGCAGTTGTTACCAGAGTTAAATTGACTACCACCACTCATACTGTCTTTATGGTATTACTAGTACTTCTTTCAGTGTGTGTTCACATGTATTGTACAGGTCAGCCTAAAGTTAACGTAACACATGTGATCTGCTGTAGTTGAGCTCTGCTCATGGTAAATGTAGTCCATTTGAACACAGGCTGCGTTTCACTGTTCTGGAAAATAACATGCGACCTTTCACTCCACTTTTAGACATCTGTCCCCTCCCTGCTGCTCACATTGGTTTCGTTTCCTGACTATTGATATCAGCTGGTGGCAGGTTTCAAGTCATTATTAGCACTCCATTGTCAACACTAGCGCTTCTGGTGGATGCTTTCAAAATAAAAGGCTTGTGTCATCCAGATTATGATTGGTTTATCACCTCTGTGTATTTTATCTTAGCATACTCTTAACAGTTATTATTAATAATACTGTATATTAATGTATGAAAAAGATACAAATGACTTGCACTGTTATTTTTCCTTAACCCATGCAGAAAAACATATTTTATTTACAGCATCCAAACCAAAATCTTTCGAATCGTAAAGATTTATTTGAAAAAAATAAATGTGATTTATTGATGTAATATTAAATCAATATGAAGAATAAGATAAATATATGTCCTTGTAGGACATCCAGCTCTCCTCTCTACCATCATCTCTACCCACTTGTTGCATCTTTCCCTGAACGGTTAAGGATGCTTTTATTGTTTAGCTCAAACGTTCCGGTCCCGTGCCGTGGCTCCGGCAGCTTGACGCCCCTCCTCAGTTATCAGTGCGGACGCAGCGCAGTTGTTGCACATTGAGCAAGTGTCAGAAGAAGATCAGAGGTAAACCATGAAGAGAGCTGCTGTGCTGTGTGCTGTGACGCTGTGCGCCCTGTCAGGTAACACACACTGTATGTGTGTGTGTGTGTGTGTGTGTGTGTGTGTGTGTGTGTGTGTCTGGAGTTTGACAAGCAGTCTGAAGTGTGTGTGTGTGTGTGTGTCAGTGAAGACCCTGTGGAGTGTGTACATGAAGATGTGTTCTATCATGTGTTAATGTTCTACAGTGTAATAACTCGTGTGAAAACGTGTGTTAAATGTTTGCAGGCAGACTTTATGTTTTTATTAAGCCTGTGCATGCTCTCACTGTTAGAATGAGACATGACATGTTTTTATGAGACCTCTCTGTGACTTCCTGGATTGTTTCGGGAGCAGAAGTTTCCGCAGTCTTTCTGCGGTGTTACAGGTCTGAGTCACATGCCTGCTGGCAGAAGAGCGCTGTTTTTTCTGGAGGACAGGAAGAATCAGCAAGTCCAGGGAGAAAGACAGTGAATGAATATTAGCAGTTATGATTTTATACTACTCAAGCAATCTTTTTTTTCTTTTGCACTACAATTAATATAAGTAAATAAATAACTATATTAACTAATCATTTCAATGGCAATTAAGCCCGTTTAATGACTTAGATTAGATATCCATTCCTGCTTTTTTTCATCAGTGTTCCCTTTGGTGAATGTTTGCTCAATGCTGACCACTGACTGGAGGTCAGAGTTTCTATTTACTCTTTTACGCCTGTTTAAAATCCACCCAAATCACTCTGCCCAGCTCAAGATGAACCCAGTCAGTAACACCAAACACTAAAGTCTATGTCCTATCTGAATCCTAACTGGGACATTTTGATAATAACTGCCTGAACCTGCTGATAAGCTGTGTGCTGAAAACACATCACAGTGTCATAAATGCGCTGTGGACTTGTTTGTTTAAATATGGCAACGCTGACGTCGACATGCAAAGCAGTCACGCTGTGGAACAGATCATTTTTGTTTGCTCTCAGTTCAGTCATTTTTTAATGGACCAAAAAACTTTGAAGCTGAACTCATCAGTATTTTTTACACTAACAACAGATTCAGTGATTTGGTGTAATGTAAAAGGAGTCACGTGTTTGTAGACAACCCCCCAGAGAATTATCAGCCAGCCATGATTGAGTGTTTAGTGTTTTTTTTCACAACGTGTAAATTAGGCTAAATTATTAGTCATACGTCATTAGGGGCATTTTCAATGGCCCACTGTGCACTACCTGCTCAGCGCCACACAGCAGACAGATTGGGTGGAGACCAAAACAAAGCTAAAAAGAAAGAAAAAATGGACTTAATTCATCAGGTAGCGAGTCTGCTGGATGTGTAAATAGGCAATTGTCAGCTAGCTCATTAGCCGGAACAATTTTATTTCAGCTAATAGGATGCCAAATGTTTTGTTTTCAACTTGTTGTTCTGTTTAAAGAAAATCAACTAAGGAAGATCATTCAAATTTAGTGCTCAATGTATGATCAATGAAAGTCATTTGTCTCTCCATGCCTTCTTGAAGCGCTGTCATGGGCTAAAGACGAACCTTCTGTAACTGTGATTCCTGGGGAGGAGTTTAGCACAGACCCTAAACCCAATACTACAACCCCTCTTACAACCACGTCTACAACCCCGCCTACAACCAAGCCTACAACCAAGCCTACAACCCCGTCTACAACCAAGCCTACAACCGCGTCTACAACCAAGCCTACAACCGCGTCTACAACCAAGCCTACAACCAAGCCTACAACCACCACCCCAAAAACTACAACCCCGTCTCCTAAACCTACACCCCCCGCCAATGTGACTGTGGGAAACTACAATGTGACAATAGACAAAAAAGTGTGCCTGTTGGCTCAGATGGGGCTACAGATCCGACTTGAAACGCTGAAGGTAAATTTCACTGTCAAAACAGACTCAACAGATACCCAGGAAAGATAGTTCAAGCTCATTTTTTAGAGTTAAATTAATCTAATCTGAAAATGTATAGATTTCATCAATAGTCTGCACGAGCCTCTGACTCAGCTTTCAGAAAGGCAGTCATCAGCATCACGTTTTCAGGAATCAAGAAAATGTTTTCACCCACAGTTTGATTTCCTCATTGTTGTGCCATTGTTGAACACTGTGGAAGGTTACATATGTGTCATCCTTTCATCATATGACAATTACTAATCCTGCATGATCAGATAATAGTGGTTTCTCTAAAGATCAAGATCACAGCGGTTGCCTGAATTCTCTTTCTTTATCTTTCAGGCCAATGGAACCTTCGTTGTTCAGCCAAAGTTAACCACAGCCAGCGGGGATTGTAAGGAAACCACGGCCAAGCTAACCCTAACTTTCAAAGAGGGCCACATCACCTTCTCGTTCAACAAGGTACTTTTGATTCCCTAAATTTGTCACAAACGCACAGCCAGTCTTTGTAGTACCTTTTAACTGAATTTTACGGAAAATCCTGAGCGATGAAACACTGTGACATTAACACAACTAACACATTCAGTCTTATAACAAATTGTTTGATTCGTAACCTCATACTGAAACTGGAATCAGTGGAGAAATGTTAAGAAAAGGGGAAGTTTAGTTGACAAGCCTGTTCAAAGAGCATGTGACAGGCGCTGGGGGGGGGGCTGCTTCACACCTCCTCACTCCACAACGCTTGTGTGATTCATTTAGTGGTTTTCTAAGCAACACTCCGGATGAACAGGTTGTGAGTGTTGAAGTTGCTTGGTGAGGCATAATACCAGTGTATCGTTGCCAAAAAAAACTGCACAAGCCAGATAGAGTGACATTAACAAATACAGCACAGTGCCTTTATCTAACGCAAATCATATTTGCAAAGGCAAACAACCACAGCTGGTGCAGCAACCGTCCACAAAGAAAGACCGGGGTTGTACTTCACTGAACGTGAATCCACTGTGACGAATACAGATCAGACTCTTGATGGATCATTTAATGTAGAAAATAGCTAAATGTATTCATGAAAAAGTCATGAAAGGTCTGGTGTCCAACAGTTAACCCAAAGGATATCTAGCCAATCAGATGTACAACAGACAAAAACAGGAAATCAGTCATTTTCTGTTGATTGAGAGTTTCAACCTGAATGTTCTTTGTTTTATTTTGTGTTGCTCTTTGCTAAAGAGAAAGTGAGAAAGACAATTAGTGATATGTTAGCTTCGGTTGCATTTGTTGGTTTACCAAACTGGGTGTTTATCACTGAAACGGGCTGTGACCACATAACACATGACAGAAGAGATACTTACACAGCTTGTTGCACAGTGTATGTGTCCATCCATCCAGTCTGGTGAAGTGTAAATTAAAATCTTACATGTAATTCCAGTATGGATTAAAAATATGAACACCCACCACCTCTGGATTACAACTGAACCTGTTTTCTGTCACCTCAGAGCGTTGCTGATAATCAGGCCTTTGTTGATAGTCTGTCTTTCAACCTCGACTATCCATTTGGCGAGGGAGGTAAGTCATGACTGCTCACATTTTTGCTTCAGTCCATATGTATGATTTACTGATTTTATTAGTTCAACTTTAGACTCTTCAAAGTGGGTCAGTGCATGCACACTACTGCACAGAGCTGCAGGTGGAGCTTAAGCAAGACCGGTAAATATTAACATAGACGAGAAGCATTCAAGAGCCGACAACTTCCTTGTTTTCAGTGTTCAGCTCGATATAAAAACAGTCTGTTAGCATGTGACGCCGACCTACTTCCTGCAATGCAGTCAAACAAGTTTGGATCTAATTCTGACCGTCAGCAGTTCTTTTTAAGGGAGGTGTCATTATATCCTCAAATCACATGAGAAATGCTCTGTTGAACTCTTACAGGTAACAAAGAGTACTCTGCCAACAACCAGTCACTGCATCTGTTCCCCGCAAAAATCGGACATGCCTACTCCTGCAAGAATGAGTCACTCTACATGGGGAATGGACTGTACCTGGATATCACAAAGGACCGGATGCAGGGCTTCAATCTGACCAAGAGCAATGATTTTGGCACATGTAAGTGTCTCCATGAAGATATCATCATCAGGCTCAGTGAGAGCTTCTTACCTCATCTGTCTCTTCTATTGTTGATTCAGTAATGTAACTAAGAAGAATTGTACTAAAAAAAAGAACTGAAAATGACTCCATTACAAATAAAAGACCTGCATTCAAAATTAGATAGAAGTAAAAATAATTCAAATATATTTAAAGTATTGAAAGTAAAAGTACCCCAAAAAGTAACAACACTAACGAATGGTAAAGTATAAGTAAAGATAAGTAAAGTACAAATACCTCAAAAATTAGTACTCAAAAATGTGTCTAGTTACTTTCACTAATGAATACTAGTCGTTAATTTTAATTCAATGACTAGCAACCTTTTAATAGGAGCAACTTCCTCTTAATAACTGGAGAAAACAGGAGAAGTAGTGAGTGTGAGCAGCAGCAGTAGCCAAAGCTGAAAAGAAAAGTGAAGAGCATCATCACAGCACTAGACATAATAACACGGCCAATCAGTGATCAGCACCGTGGGTTAGAAGTTCTTGGACTGGACTATGGACGATCTGGTCATGTGGTCATCTTATAAAAACGTTTTGTTATCAGAGATTTAAGTACCCAGAAGTATTCTATTAGCTGCACTTCTACCAGATACGACAGTAAAATACTATGTACACATGAATGCATCAGTGTATACAATGTATTTGGTTTAGACAAAGATTTAAAGAGTATTACTTTCAGGTCACAAATATTGAAACCAAAAACACAAGTCTTCTGTAGACTCCTTAATTAATTTATTAATAAATTTATCAGTAATGATCCCTGCCTCGTTCTAAAGTCGTCAGGGCGAGGTCACTAATCACAGTTGAATCACATTGCTGTCAGTAGAACAGCGTGTTAACACACTCAGTAACTGTATCACGAGTCACCTGCAGACCTGGACTAGCAGGTTTGACCACAGTCTAACTGCACCAGCAGCATGTCTCTGATGGGATGTTGACATTATCATGTGAAGAAACAAAAGGATCATGCAGCCTCGACTTACTTTAGTAACGATGAGATGAGTGCCAAAGCTTGGCCTTGCAGCTCTTGATATTTGTCACGGTGCTGCATGTTTGACAGTCATGTAGAGTTTATGCACGACTGTTCACAGCATGTACTCACAGAGAATATATTGATCTTTGTTTTGCACTTGTTTTCATGGATAGATTTCTGCTCTTGTTGGACAGTTTTGACCCACACTGTGCGCTAAAGCAAATATTGTAATTCCATATTAAACCACACAGCGCTGTGCTGACGGCCAAAACAGAGGAGAAACGAATAAATGTAGTTTAAACAAACTCAAAGACTTAAAAAAAATATTAATTAATTATTTAATTATTAATTAATTAATTATATTAATTGTTTTAATCTTTTACAATTGTGAATACATGAAAAAAATGTTTTTAAATTACTTTTTTTATTTTGTTTTCTTAATAAAAATCATTGTTTAAAATGATATCTATGGACAGATGATTTAAAGTGTACTGCCAAGCATGACACTGCCATAATGATCTGGACATTGTACGGGAAGGAACGTTTCATTTTCATTTTCAAACGATCAGACAACAGACCTGTACCTTTTTATGATCATGTTTATGGTCGATATCACAAAGGTTGTCTCTGAAATGTTTCACAAAAGTCGCCCGGGAGAATCTTTTCATTGTCAGTTTGGTTGTAACTTTGCATCTGAAAATGAAAACTGAACTCAAACATTTTTATTTTTACTTTCTCACCCATCAACAGTTTTTATTTTTTAATGATAAATTATACATTTATTTTATTAAAAATCATCAAATCATTTATAACACAGGCACTCAGAAACTTCCATACAAAGTAAAGAACCTTTTAAATGATTAATCATATTTGCACTTCTTAATATTATTTGCATTAAAGAAATAATATACTGTATGTGTCTGAAGATATGAGGATTTTATGTGTGTGTTATTGATATTAGATGTCTGACACGTCTCGTGTTTTCCAGCTGACGTCTGTGCTGCCGACCGGCCGGACTACCGCGTTGCCATCGCGGTGGGAGTGACATTGCTGGTGCTCATCCTCGTCGTGGTGGTGGCCTACCTGCTGAGCCGCAGGAGGAGGACCGACGGCTACCAGTCCCTGTGAGGGAGGCCGGGCAGAGGTGAAGCAGAGGTCACTCCCATTATGCACCAAAGTCAGTGAGGCTGTGATCTTTCTCAGGGGCTAACGGGCACTTCCACTTAAGCCTGACCTGCCATTTTATGCCCCTGACTAATCTAATTTACTGTATTAACTGTTTGATGTATGGAGGCTGGAGCATACCACTGAAATAATCGTAGACCCTTAAAGTGTTTCATTATAATCAGTTTAGTAATGGATTTAAAATCAAATTAGCACATAGAAGTTGTATTGATAAATTCAAAGTAAGAAATTTTAAAAAAAGATCATTCTGTGTGAATGTTGCTTCTATTCTGTCTTCAAATGTTGACATAATTATTAAATTTTTAAATTGAAGGCATTTCAATTTTTGATATCCCACTGATTGATTAATTAATCCTTGAATTAAAGACAGAAGCTTTAAAATCGAGTATTCGTTAAAATCGATCACAACTAGGCAACATTGTTAAATTGAATTCAAGTAAAATACAAAATTAATTCATTGGTTAGTATTTAAATTTAAAAGGAAATGTGTAAATGTTTTGTTATTTTTTTAAACCTGAATTTAATTAATCCATTTCTAATATTTTGTATCATTATTCCAGTGGCATACTCTGTACTCTATACATAAGCATATGTAAAAGCCAAAATACAAAATGAATCAATTTAATTCACCACACCAAGAGTCAGTCTTTTTATATGAGAATGTTGTACAATATGTTGTAGAATATGAACATTAATAAACTATAGAATTACAAAAGGTTTGACACAAGTTTGACCCCAGAAATGTGATTTCAGGAGCCCTTGAAATCACATTTATACTGGGACACTACAAATTATGATAATAATGACACATCTGACATCTTCAAAGATACAACTGACTAAAATGTCTCATTAGAATCAATTCAGGTTATATATTTTCTCCTTACAGACAGCCAGAGTGTTCGTCATAAAAATGTATTTTTATATCCAGTTTGTGGCCAGAGGCTAACATTGGCTACTTTTATCAGTCTAACCTAACGTTATGATGTCACTGAGCGGTGGGATCATGAAGTAAAACAAACTCATATTTTAAGTTAAGTTAATCAGTTCTATCTAACTGATAAGCATCTTGTCTGGGATTATGTTGTGAACTGTTTTGTCATTCCTTTTGTTTTTTATTGAATCAAATCTTGTGTATTCTGTCATCTGGGGCTTTTAGATTTGAAAAGAAAGGGAAGTTATCCAATCACTAATGTTACAGGTGATCACACAGAGTGTGTATGTATGCATCATTAATCAGCACAAAGGGAAAATAAATTGGATGTCTGTCAGGGATTGTTTCTACCTGGTCAACTATAATTGCACTGATTGCTTTTCATGCTATATGTAGATGATGCTGTGTTTTCATAGAAATGTAGGGATGGACCTTCCATGCAGGTCAGTAATGAGCTCGGTCTGATCCTGATTAGATCTCTAATTAGTTACAATCATCACGTCTTTCATCCCCACCAAGTTTACAGTTTTGGAAGTTTTGGAAGTTTGGAAGTTTGGAAGTTTTCTAGTTGATTCCAGTGTTAAGCTAAGCTGACTGTCTCCTAGCTTTAGTTGCAGATAATAAGGACAGATATGAGAGAAGTGTTGAAGTCTTGATGAGAAAGCAAAGGCAAACTGGTCCTTTAAATATGCTGACACACTGATTGTGGTACTGAAGATATAATGAAGAAATTCCCTGATTGCCACATGTTAGCTGCACATTAAAGGATCAGTTCATCCAAATTATAAAGAGACGTGTTCTTTATGCTCAGGTTTTTGAGATACTCACTTCTACTGCTGCCACTTTAATACTGTGAAGATAAAAGTGAACAGCAGCTTGTATTTTCAGAATCCGTGGAGGTTACTCAGTATAATCCACAGATGTAGCTGTCACCAGTTTTCAGAATGACTACTTCAGTTCAAACCAAAACTGTCCTCGAGGTGGTTTTCTTTAACTGTGTGACCTGATATTTGAGTATTGGATCAAACTGGACTCATTGAACTGATGAAGGGTCAGACCTGCTGCTGCTCACAGCTGCACTTCCAGATGTAGTCCATCAGGTGATGCTGTGAAGTTAAGGACGTGAACAGAGACGAGGGACTTTACTGTCTGTACACTCAGCCACAGTGTGTGAGCACTTTTTCCTGTTAATAACTCCTTGTGCCAATAAAGACTGATGTATTTCTATGTGTGTGTGGTGTGTGTCTTCATATCATTTACAAAAGAATGTACATAAGTTTTAAGATAACTGTCATTTATTCAAGTATGATTTGATTTGATTTATTGTACTTTATACTTCCACTTCCATGTCATAGATTAAACATCACAGTATAATTATTCACATATGCACAGTTTATAATCATCATCATAATAAACAGAAAATAAATTATATACACATGTATTTAATTGTATACATATACATACATAGCAGATAAATAAATAGCAGATTAATAGAGATTATTTGTAGTCTAAATGTCTTACACTCAGCATTGATTAACCTTACTTAAAATTCGTAGTTATATAACAGATATAGATGGTAGTTATCTGTTTTTTAATTGTATACAAATCTCAGATGTTATTTGTAAATCAAATTGTTATTTTAAGAATTATGCAAATCATGGAAGATTTGTTATTTCTCATTTTTCTACAGAAAAGAATACTATGATATATATACAGTATTTTTTCTGCTTAATAAAATGACATGCAAATGCATGTATGTTAAAGTATCAGAAATCAGAAATACTCAGAATCAGAAATTGCGGGAAATTGTTTAAAAAGTACAATAATTTACAAAGTAATAATTTGTGAATTTGTAAAATAGCAGTGTTTATCTGAAAATCTTTGACTTTTTTAAAAATGATGATATTTTTGTTTGGCAGCCACTGCTGACACTCATCTGACTTTCCCGCCTTTCCTGTGAGCGGACTCCAGCGAGCTTCTCTGACGTCATTTTTTATTTTCAAAGATGTGATTACGTAATGCTTCACAGCTTCAAATAAAACAAAAATATCTGAATAAATATTTAAAACACTCAGATCAGAGCCATGGTGCATCAGTGAAATAGCTTAGAGAATATAATCAGCTGGTCAGAGATGACTGATCTGAGAACATATTGACTGAAATGAAAATAAATTCTACTTTGACAGAAATTAAACTAAACACAGGAAGTGTGTTTAGTTCTAGTCACTTTGGTCAACAAGCACGAGGAGGCACTGGTGCATGTTTATGAAATCAATATTACTAATAAACTTCATAAAATCACAATAAAACACATCCTGGAAACAGAAATACAGATGATGAATAACAGAATGGTCGTGATGTGTCCTCAGATCAGTCTCATCTGCTGAGTTTGTCCCAGGTGACAGCAGACTGGCGTGAATCAGGAAACGCTCAGCCAATCATAATCATGGTTTCAAACAGCTGATCGTGGGATTCAGAGAGGAAATGTGCAGCCGGATGAGGAGTCATGTTGCAGCAGGGGCAGGGGCGGGACTCGGTCACCCACATCCAACGACTTGTTGCAAAACTTCCGATCTGCAGCTGCGATCAGCAGATAAACACGAAGACCTCTGCTCCGCGACCAACGGACTGACTGCGACCATGGCGGGTAAAAACACACCGTCGATCTCATGTTTACCGTCGGTTCATGCTCAGAGAACTGCGCAGATCCATGTTTGTCCACAGTGATGAAATCCAGATGTGCTGGACTTTGGCTGCACGCGCGACTACGGTGCACGCGCTTCTCTGCTCCATCCGTTCCCGTTAATAACGGCCGAGACTCACGGCAGACTGTGTGTGTGTTTCAGATGAAGCAGCAGTTGTGGAGGAAGGCATGTGCTCAGCTCAGGGCCCTCTGGTCGCTGTGAGCTTCCAGAAGAACGTCAACAGAAAACAGAAGTATCTGGAGGCTGAGCCCAAAGCTCTGGGGGTACAGTGTGTGTGTGTGTGTGTGTGTGTGTGTGTGTGTGTGTGTGTGTGTGTGTGTGAGACTTGTCTGGAGTTTTGCAGTCCTAACATTCAGTCTTCTCTCTGCTTCAGATCACTCAGATCGGCCTGAGTCTGTTTCAGGTCCTGTTGATGAGCATGTTTCTGTCCAAAGACCTGAGTCAGAGAAGGACTGACATCCCTTTCTTCATTTTATCCATCATGGTAAGAACACGAAACACTCATCCCTGAGATCACCAGGACGCCTGCATCAGGTGAAATGTGTATTAGATCAGGGGTCTTCAACCTTTTTGGATGAGAAACAAACAGAACGGGGACCCCCACATGTAATTCATTTTTTAAAATGTTTCACATTTTAAGCCTGGCCTATAATAACTTTTATATTTTTACTTTATTCAACTTTTATTTCACCATTATTTCAGCTGTCTCTGTCAAAAATAAAGCTTGAAAAGGTCAAAAAAATATCTTAAAAAAAAAAAAATGGAATGGCCTTTGGGTCAAAAACACTAAAAGCATCGCCACGTTTTTAAAACTGAATGTCCAGTTTGTAACGCATCATTTCCAGTCTGTCATCTCCGAGATGAAGCCTGGATAACTACGGAAGCCTGTTGCTGGCACGGCAGACGTAAAAGAATAACAGATCAGAAGCTCAATGTAACATGAAAAGTTTGTTTTGGCAAGACATCTTCATGTTATTATGACGGACAAACCTTTTCCGGCATGGCAGCAACACACTGCTGTAAATAACCCTGTTGCTACTGTTAAATACACGCCCTCCGTATGTATGTATGTATGTATGTATGTATGTATGTATGTATGTTTATATACAGGTAGCATGTAGCGAGGGGAGCTGCAAAAAAACATGATGCACGACGATTCAAATGAAAACTCATGACATATTGAAATAACTTCTGAGAGTCATATTTATTCATTTAGTCGAGAGAACAGTGAATTATGAGTGTGAATGTTATGAGGTCAACATATTGTTTTTTGTGGATGGAGGCTGTGAACACAGTGAGAAAACTGCAGCTTCTGTTTAACCCTTTGACATCTGACAGAAGTAAATACACCCAACATGTCATTCTGAAAGCTGATTGGAGGAGGATGTGTCAGTAAGGACAGTGTGTAATGGTTGCAATGGTTATATTATATACTTGATTATTATAAATGTTCTTTCCATTTTCACTAAAAGTAAAATCCATTAAAATCATTATGACTTGTGTTTTCAAGTCTTTCAAGGTAGAACAGGATATATAGTGTGATATAGGTGTTTTTGGTGGTGGTGTAGAACTTAAAAAATGCACTTTCATGCTTTCTAAATGAAGGATTAGTAATGAATGTATTAATATCAGATATGCTGTTTATATATTCTAAACAGACACTTTTATGAGGGTTTTCCGTATTGTGAAGGTATTGAATATGAACAGTTTGTAATTAGTATCACAAGGATTCTTTTCTTAGACATGACCAAGCAATTTTTCACAGGTTGAGTAGAACTAATCTGGCTGTTTTATCCATAAACATTTCAATAAAATGTATGCGTGTTGATGTGGGGATATAAAATTACAAGTACATTATACTCAGGCTACTTTATTTATCCTGCTATGTGTCATCCACAGGTGGTTATAGCTGGAGCTCTGGCTGTAGCAGCACAGAACCTTGAAATGCCGACGGTGAGTTACCTGGCTGGTCAACACTGTCATTAACAGTACATAAAGAAAATATCACAGCTACCAAACACAGAGGAGACCTGCTAACAGAAACTACCAGATGGCTGCCATGAGAAATAAAGACTATTTCATTGTTGGACTCTCACTGCAACACAAAAAAACAGAAGATCTCTCAGTGTGTGCCACTTCCTCTACATGATGAGTCAGTGGCTGAATGGAGCTGCTTGTTACACAAGTCCACTGAGCCTGCCAATAGACTTCCATCCATACTGCTCCTTTAACTGTGTAAACAGGCTGAATTCCTAAGCAGCGTGTTTTGTCTTTGTCATTTCAAATGTCTGAAAGATGTTCTCCTGCGTTCTCCCACAGCTGAGGGCCTGTTTGGGGATGCAGGTGGTGGCCTGTGGCGCCTCCATCTCCAACTTCATCCTATGTCTATTTAAAATGGACATGAATCATTACTGCGATTATCATCAGTATCACGATGACAACTTCACATTACACTATGGTGAAACCTGCCGTAATATTGAGGTCAGTTATGTTTGCTCTTTAGAATTATATCTTTATGTTTTAAAGTTAAATTGGTGGTCAGTGATGTATTACAAACACTCAGGCGGCACATAAAGGTCCAGTGTGTAACATTCAAAAGATATATATATATATATAATAATAATATATAATATATATATATATATATATATAAAGAAAAACACTGGCTCTACACAGGACCTTTTCTGTATTGTGCTAGCTTCTCAACCAACTGTAGTTTCTCCTTCATGCTTGAAATAGGATGGTGAGGCGAGTGGTGTTCTGTTGGTTGCAATCTGCAACCTCACCGTTAGATGGCACTAAATCCTACACGCTGCACCTGAAGAGTCAGCGACAGTGATGACGCTCGTTACATTATACTTTAGTTAGTGACATTAGCTTGTGATTGTACTATTCTGTATATATTTCATTATCTTTTTTAAATTTTTTTTATATGTTCTAGTAAAGTAAAAACAACATTTTAAGCACCCTGTTTACAGTCACTATTTAGTTTGTCTGTTCTGGGCTACTGTAGAAACACAGTGTTTCAACATGACGGCCTCCATCAAAGAGGACCCACTCCTACTGTAGATATAAAAGGAGAATTTTTAAATAACAAAAATAAAAAGATTCTTATTTTAAGGTGATTATACATGAATAAAAACATAGTTATGAATACTATATTCCATGTCTGTCTTATTCTGAAAATAGAGGCCCCAAAACTGACACACTGGATCTTTAAACTGTGAGTTGAAGAGACAGAAGCAGTTGCAATGTGTCTGTATGAAGGGTCTGTCAGCATGACTGGCCGGCTGGCTAGCAAATCACCCCAGCAGCCAACAACATGAAGCACCAGACAAAAGAGCCACAGCCAACCAGCCAAGCATAGTTTAGCGTCAGTCGGTTAACTAGTTTGCCGTTAGTTAAAATCAAAACAGTTTGTCTTAATATATCAGTTAAAGTGTTAAGAATCTTACATATGGCGCCTTTATTGTCTCTTTTTTTGTTCAGGCCACCGTGTCCCACGTTTATGCGGAGGGTTTGATCATTCAGGTTGCTCTGATTACCATCTCCACCACTCTGGCCGCCTACTGCTGCAAGGTAGTCAACTGCTGCACACCGGCTCCCAAAATGGTGAGTAAACACTGATGGTAACTGCAGAAAGGTTTTATAGTCGTGTCATAGAAATAGTAACCTTTCCATAATTTCTGTCCCTCTCAGCCGGTGATCACTGTACAAACCCCTGCTGTCCAGCAACAGTGAGGAGACGGAGCGGACGAGTGCACACTATACACAGATGCCACACAGTTAACGCTGCACTAATCAGTATTTTTATATCAGTGATGGATCAAATGACAAATTTGTGTTGCTTGTAGTGAAAACTCTGCAGTCTCCCCCACTCTGAGGAGTTCTGTTGCTTTTTGGTTCTCCAGCCAAGAAACTCTGATGACCACCCTGCTTATTGGCACCTGTGCACCAGCTGCTCACCGCCAAACAGCAATTCAAGTTAGAGACTAGCTGGGGAACAGAGTGACCCATGACTGAGCCAGATGCAAATGTCCACTAACACATTTTTGTATTCAATATATGTTTTTATATGTACTTCTCTCTAATGGTAACTTTAATCAGAATCTATTTTTGTAGACTCAAAGGGACAAACATCTGAAATATTGTATGTATGTATAACAGTGCACATGTAGAGAAAAGTCTTAAAGTCAGTGAACAGTGGTCATAGCGGACCGAGTAGGAGCGCAGCAGCAAAGGCCCTTGAGGGACTGAACTGACTGAGGGTACGTTTTGGTACACAGTCACACTTTAACATGCACTGCTAATCATCACAGAGATAACAATACAACTGAAGTACAAGAATGTTTTTCTGACAATAGTTTTGTTCTGATTGATGATTTCTACCTAAATGAAGCTTTACTGTCCTTTCTTTTGTCACTACAACTAACAAGCATGGATAATAAAAAAACTAACCTGATGGAGTCTGGCTATTTTTCATGAAAGAGGAAGTTTTCAGAGGGTGTGGTGCCAACATGCTGTAACTGTAAAACAAGACTGTCATACAGATACCTCAGAGTGACACGTTCCTCTTATTATTCAACCATTAAGAGAAGATTAGACAGACTTTACTGATCCCACACCAGGGAAATTCACTTCATATACACGAGTTGATAATAAATGATTCACAAGTGAGAAATCTATAGAAACAGTCATGAAGTCGTGCTGGTTTTAAAGAGTGTGACAGCTGTTGGAATCAAGGACCTGTGGTAGATCTCCTTCTTACATGGTGGAGTAGCAGTCTGTTGCTGAAGGAGCTGTTTAAGACCTCCACAGTCTCATGAGGAGGTGAGAGGAGTTGTTCATGATGGAGGTCAGCTTTGCTAACATCCTCCGTCCAGCGAATCCACAGTGAATTCATTCATGGATCAGGTCTGTAGATACACTGAAGAAACTGAGCTCATGTGCTTGTCATAATTAATGGTACCCTCCCTGATTCAGTTATAAAACACAAAGGGACAAAACTCTCACACTGGACAAATGGAATCTATGAAGATGCTGCAGTACAATGTCTTTAGGGAGTGTATGACACCTGGAAATTATGACACAGATCACCAGAAAAAATGTCAGAGTGAGCTCTCTATAAATGAATCTATCATTTTGTAAATAAACAAGAGACACTTATTGGTTCCTACTATGACACACTTCAAATATCACTGGAGCAGCCAACTGTGATCAGTCACAACGTGACAAGTTCCTGTGAGGTTAACGCTGACATTCATTTCAATGTGGGTGGTGTGTTTAAGCTGCAGCAGCAGTGAAAAGTTTAAACAGACTTTTCAACATCACACTACGATGCCCAATCACATACACTGGTGTTCAGGCAGGAAGATGCTCCGTGTACAATACAAAACTTATTTTATTTGTCACACAGTGCATTAAAATACATTAACACATACAGGATACTGAAGCAGACACGACTAAAAATATACATCATGATCATTAAAAATGGTACGTCCTGTACAGATGTTGGATTTTAGGAAGTTTCTTTACATTCCTGTTCAGTTTAAAAAGACATATTCCATCACACATACTCATACATACACACATAATTCTCTATGACAGTGTCATGTGACAGCACAGTTCATCCGGAGGAAATAAAAGTTCTCCACTTCCTCATATCTGCAGTTCATCTGCCCAGTGACTCTGTGGGAGACCAGAGGAAAACAAGAGTGAAACACAAGCTACATTCACATGTAATACATCGATTCTGAACATATATTTTGGTTGTCATTTTGTTGGTTTTAATTCCTTTATTTATTTACAATATGCTAACACGGCTAGTGATAGGACTGAGCATGTCTCTGTTGTCCAATAACTCACTTGGGATGCGGATGGCGTGAACTCCTCCAGGTCTCCGAAGCAGCCGTGTTTGTGGCGAATGAGACTCCCCCACAGCACAGAGCGACGACATGCTGGACACTGGCCCTCCACCGGCAGGAGGTGGGACGGCTCTGGTTTCAGGAAACGTTTGGCGAGGCAGGTCACGTGACTGCTCATTCCGCAGGACGGGTGGAAACAGCTCAGCTTATCCGACGCCTGAGGAAAAGACAAAGATGTCAGTTCACCTGAAGATTCAACTCAGACTTCATTCTGACAGAATGAAGTGAAAGGTTCAGGAAGGAAGTATTGCTGTATCTGACCTGTTTGTTTTAATTCAGTTCAATTCAATTTTATTTATATAGCACCATATCATAACTTCAGTTATCTCATGACACTTTTCATACAGAGCAGGTCTAGACCGTACTCTTTATAATATTATTTACAGAGGCCAACAGTTCCACCATGAGCAAGCACTTGGTGACGGTGGCGAGGAAAAACTCATTTAATCAACTCATTTTAACAGGCAGAAACCTCGGGCAGACCCAAGCTCATTGGTGGACGGTCATCCACCACGACCGGTTCAGTTAAAGATACAGAGGGGCAGATAGATAGATAGATAGATAGATAGATAGATAGATAGATAGATAGATAGATAGATAGATAGATAGAGAGAGAGAGGAGGGGTGGTGGGGGGGTAGACACTACTATCTACTTTTATGTTGTACAGTTTGGTGTGTACGCATATTAACATACAACTTTAAGCCTTAATATAATGTGAACAGGTGAGTTGTATATAAATTCACCCTCAGTACAGTTGTCATGAACGGGGAAATTAGCTACAGAGACCAAAACGTTTTTGTACCAGGCTGTAAACATGTTTATTTCTGCTGTGAAGTTGGACATTTGGACATGGGGACTTATGGAGACTACACAGACACAGAGGTTGGTGCTTGGATCCAGAACAGTTAACAATAATTAACGTGCCAAATGTTACAAATTAAACAAACGTTAGCATGCTAACATGCAAACAATAGAGTCCAATAGTTAACTTGCTAACATGCACGACAGATACACCATTTTCTTTGTTTAAATGAATGATGGAACAAATGTTTTTTGTTCTCCAGCGTCATTAGCTTCTTTCGTTATTAATCCCGCTTCCTCATTCACTTCTCCTCAGCCCTTAGTATTACATAACATGAAATGCTGCACAGGGGCCATCTGGACAGCAGAGGGGAAGTGAACGTGAGAACTCAATGGAACATTTTTGTCCTCATACTTTCAGCCCAAACTATCATTGGTGGCCAGTTGTGAGCTTAGTGCTACACTGCTTTTTACAAAAAGTTTCAGTTTCTGATTTCTGTTTGTGATCTGTATCATGATGATTAATGCTACAGGTTCATGATATCTTGCAAAACATTTATAGATGCATTAAGAGATAATAATTCAGTAAAATATTCTTAATGAACTGTCTGCAACTAGAGTTTTACACACTGCCACCAAATCATAGATTTATTTTCTTGCACAACGTGCATAGCTGCAATGTTTTGTGGGAGATGACAGTAATGATTACATGACAGCAAACATGCTTCTTCTTTTCTGAGTACAAGATATCAATCTCATGTCTGTGTGAAGTACAGAGCTGGAGTAAGGCCATAGTTAGCCTAGCTTAGCATAAAGGCTGGAGTCAGAGGGAAACAGCTAGCCTGGCTCTGTCCAAAGTCAAAACAGCAACTAGGGCCTTGCTGTCACTGAGTTTCACCAGACTTGGAGCGATCATAGCTGTACAGCAACCAAAAAAACAAAGCAGTGCTACAGCCGGAGATGCTGCACAGAAGTACTGTGTGGAAGGATACACTGCTGTTTCTCCACAAATAGTTCCAGCAGGTGACTGTGACCCCCCTCCCCTTAATAAAAACACAGCATCACAGAACAGAACAAAATCCTCATTGAATGTGAAGACACTCTACCTTAACCAGGCCTTTACAGAGGAAACACCTGGACGCCTCCTCCTCCTCCTCCTCCTCCTCCTTCTCCTCTCCTGCAGACTGCAGCGGCAGCTTCTTCTTGGCTCTCACGCTCCCAAAAGCGATGGGAATGTGCAGCGGAGGCTGCAGACTGGGCTCAAAGTCCATCCGGTACTCCTGTTTGAGCCAGCGGGCCGTCAGTGGCAGTCTGTTCCACGGCGCCACCCGCAGCATGTTGGAGACGACGCGCCAGTGGAACTCCAGGCTGGACTCTTTCCGGGAACGCCGAGACACGTGGGAGAGACGCCTGGAGGAGTGAGGGTGCTGCCACGCCCACTCAAACTGACAAATAAAGCGATGAGAACTCAGAATTATTCACAGGCCAGAAAATACTGGAAAATCAGGCACTTACATGTTGGACTGGAACTGATTCAAGACCAGTATGAATGAAATCTGAGAAAAATGAACACTGAATGTTTAAGGGACATAACCTGAATTTAGTAAAGACAGAATACATAGAGTACTACTACGTGTACATGGGATTAAATATGTGATAGATTTACTAAACATATGTCAGTCTGGGGCACACAGATTTCTTAAGCAGCCTCATGTCTTCAGGTGAGCTGATCTAAAGTCTGGAGAGCAACAGAAAACCATTTGGATCAGTAACTTATTGTTTGCAATGACGCCTGCAGATTAATCAGCTCAAATTTTCTTTTATGCTGTACATTAAAACTAATATTAACTGGGGTTCACTTCATTTGGACGTACATTTTAAATGATGTAAGGAGAATTTGAGGTGAACAAGGTTGGTGCTTTGCTCAAGAGCAGTGCTAACGAGGTGAACTGGCACCTCTCCAGCGACCAGTCCACCTTCCATACTGGACTTGAACCAGCCACCCTCCGGTTCTCAAGCCAAGTCTCTACAGACTGAGCTACTGCCCCCAACTATTTTCATGATGATTATTTTCTGGATTCATCATTGTGAAATTAATAACATCCATCCCAGTTTGTCAAAACACAACGTGACAAAGATATTCAGTTGAATGTGGTATTAGAAGCTGGAACCTAAAAGACTGAAAACTGTTTTGTCTGCTTGTGATTGGGGTTGCAAAATTTCAGGAATTTTCAAAGTTGGAAACTTTTCATGGGCATTAACATGAATTTATGGGAATTAACAGGAATAAACCAGAAGTTTACTAATTTGAAAATTGGCCGAAATGTTTATATTTATGTTTGGATATAACGCAACTTGTTTAAATTACAGTGAATCACATATATTTCCAGAATTCCCATGGAGTTTCTGATTTGGAATATTTCCAAAATTCCCCAGCTTAACTTCCCATGGAAAGTTTCCAGATTTTTTTGCAACCCTACTTGTGCATAAAAATTAGTTGATAATGGTTAATAGATTATCAGAATAGTGATGCTAAATGATGAACACGACACACTGACCAGGGACATTTTTGGGGTGAGGAACTGAGCAGATGAAAGAGTTTCCCTTCAAAGTCTAAACTCAGCTTCAGGTGCGTTTGTACGGGAACAGAACTTTCAGGTAAATATTGATAACTGTCACATTTCATATCATTCATGAAGCACAGCAGACTCACTCACCCTCAGGGCAGCGATGTCAGAGGGGAAGCCGTGTATGATGAGGACCATCTCCCTGCACAGAGCAAACACATGCACAACATCATGAGGACAGCACACAGTGTCCATGCAGCACATCGCGTTGCTTCACATCGCGGTGCTTCATACCACGGTCCTCTGCCGCTGGTCCTCTTCGCCCCCCCTCTGTGCCGCCCAGCGTTGTGCTGTCCGATCCTCCGCTCGGGGTTCACCGTGAAGCCGATGTAGATACGACCTTTGAACTTAGGGTTGGTGCAGTACAGCATGTACACCCCGAAGAAGCTCTCCACCTCCACCACCATCGCAGACAGAAATCAACAGTATCAGAGATAATTAACGACTAATTAAACATCAGGACGTCCGTTAAACAAGCGAACACAATAACAGCATGACGTGTACAGCTTAAAAATAAACACTACAACATGTCAGCCAATTAAAAGCTGGAATATTACATGTTACGATAATATTACATGTAATATTTCTTCATAAATACATAAATCATGTGTTTCAGCCATAGCTGACTTCCTCTGAGCAATGTTTACATGAGCATGGAAACGGTGTCTCTCTTAGCAGCCCACAAAGCTGCCTGATCAAAATGTCTCACAGGAGACTGAATGTTAGTCTAATAAAAAAGCTCACGCTATAAATAACAAGTCCTCAATATCGCAACACCTTAAATTCAACAAACTTTCAACACGTATTCTCGTTTACGTAAATCATTGTTAATATTTATTTCGCCTTTCTGCGAGGACCACTATTGTTATGATTCGCTACTTTCAAAAATATGTCCCACCCACCATGTGTATATGCCGCATCTGATTGGCCGTAGTTTTCACTGCCGCGATGTAATTGGTCATTTCCTCGGTTGGCGATGAGGTTCGTGCGTGACGGGGTGGTCGTCACGCACAGTGACGGAAATTAGCAAGAGCACCGCACAGACCACGCAACAACACACAACCTCTGGTAATAAACGTGTCAATTAAAACTTCACTTCACGGCTGTGTTCAAGAGATGCGGAGCTTTGAAACTACAGAAAACTACAGTACTTCCGGTGTCAGCATGTGGACATCCATTGGGCAGACTCAGAAAACGTGTATCTGTAAATACTGTGACTGCTTATTAACCTCACGGTGTGTGTGTTCACACAGACATGGCTGTGACAGCTGACCACATCCGGGATAAACTCATTAAGGAGCTCGCGGCGGTGCACGTGGTAAGTTTTTGTCTGTTATTTATATTCCATGTTCCCCTAGTGTGTGTGTGTGTGTGTGTGTGTGTGTGTGTGTGTGTGTGTGTGTATGTACACAGACTCCTGCTAATCTGTACAGGCTGTACAGTTTTTGGTTCTCAGAGTAGAACCAGTCAGTTAAAGTGGAGGCCAGGTATCATCATCATCATCATTATCATTATCATCCTGCATTAATGCAGCATCATAATGTGAGCTAACTGGAGGCTGTAATGTTCCCATGTGTTCTGCAGGAGGTGGAGGATACATCACCCAACAGATGTGCTGCCAGCTTCAAAGTCCTAGTGGTGTCGTCCCAGTTTGAGGGCAAACCACTTCTACAGAGACACAGGTATCACACACTGTATGACACACTGTATCAGACACTGTATTACACACTATATCACACACTGCATCACACACTGTAACACTGCATCACACACTGTATCACACACTGCATCACACACTGCATCACACACTGTAACACTGTATCACACATTGTGTTACACACTGCATCACACACTGTATTACACACTGCATCACACACTGTATTACACACTGCATCACACACTGTAACACTGTATTACACACTGCATCACACACTGTATTACACACTGTATCACACACTGTAACACTGCGTCACACACTGTATCACACACTGCATCACACACTGCATCACACACTGTAACACTGCATCACACACTGTATCACACACTATATTATACACTGCATCACACACTGTAACACACACTGCATCACACACTGTAACACTGCATCACACACTGTATCACACACTGCATCACACACTGTAACACTGCATCACACACTGTATTACACACTGTATCACACACACACTGCATCACACACTGTATTACACACTGTATCAGACACTGTATTACACACTATTACACACTGCATCACACACACTGCATCACACACTGCATCACACACTGTAACACTGCATCACACACTGTATTACACACTGTAACACTGCATCACACACTGTATCACACACTGTATCACACACTGCATTACACACTGTATCACACACTGTAACACTACATCACACTGTAACACTGTATCACACACTGTATCACACACTGCATCACACACTGCTTCACACACTGTATCACACACTATATTACACACTGCATCACACACTGTATCACACACTGCATCACACACTGTATCACACACTGTATCACACACTGCATTACACACTGCATTACACACTGTATCACACACTGTAACACTACATCACACACTAACACTGTATCACACACTGCATCACACACTGTAGTACACAGCTGGAGGACCAGAAAATATTTCTGAATCTGTGTTTGTGTAGTAAAGGTATTGTTACATCCCGGCTCTCTGGGGAAAGGAAGCAACATAAACCAGCTGTTATTGGTAAAAAAACAAAACAAACGAATGTTATTAATTAATTGAATTGATTCTGATTAATTACAACAAAAGGAGGTGAGGTACACTGTAAGGGAGCAAATTAAACTATTATCTGTTAACCAAAACACACAGTGAAGCAGCACTAAACCTACTGAGAACAGAAATCTCTCTAAGTGTGTGCAAATCAGTGAAATAAATAAAAAAGCTCAGCTCCTGAGGAGAAAACAAATACTTCAACCAACAGGCATGTTTTATATATTTACAATGAAATATACAAATACAACGAGGCAAGCTCAACACAATAAAACCAAGCTGCCAAAGATCAGGCGGTTCCTGCATCAGATGCGTCCCATCGATTAGAGTCAGGGTTAGGGGCCACGCCTCCTTCAGCTATTGCCAATCAGAGGTCGGCGACCACACACCTAGATTTTCACACCAAAATGCTACAATCAGACTTAGCCAGTGGACAGCGTCTGCCGTAATAAGCATATAACATCACAGAACATCATTAGGAAACAAAAAGGTAAACATATTCCCTTGTTTGTAGACTAATGAGAAATGATGTACATAGAGTAGTTGTGTACTGAGGGCAGATTGAGGACAGCTTCTTCAGAATTGAGGGGGCATCATGTCATGACAAGTGTATCATTAAATCCTCCATTCTGCTTGATCAAGCTTCAGTAAACTTTTCAGCATAAGACATCTTGAACATCCACTGATTAATATGAGCATTGATGAATGTGTTTTCACAGGATGGTGAATACGTGCCTAGCCGAGGAGCTGAAAGAGATCCACGCTTTTGAACAGAAGACCGTCACTCCAGAACAGTGGGAGAAACAGAAGTCACAATGACACACACACGCACGCACGCACGCATATTATATCATACTCACAAGTTTAGAAATGCTAATATAAAACAGGTCATCTACATATCTGACACACTCTTTAGTTTCCTGTAAATCAATGTTACTGAGAGAAATCTAAAGGAGTGTTCTGGTGACAATAAAACCCCTGATGCTGTATTTTGTCTGTGTTGACTGTTTGATATTTGGAGACGGGAATTCACAAAACTGAATCACTTCTCTGAGGAAGTCAGTGAATATAGAATACACAATGAGAAGCATAGAAATAAGCAAGAAATAACAACCACGCAGAAAATGTAAAGAACACTTTGTTTAACTTGGTCTCCATGGTTAGGACTGTCTGACTCTTTGTGGTCCAGACTTCCTGAGCCAGCAGGTGAGTTGGGGAAAATGAAGAATTTCCAGGCCATTTATTTATTGTAATCAGGGTTTGTACAAAGTCATGAAAGTTTGGGAAATACCATTAGCCATTAGCTTTACTGATTTTTCAAAATAATGTGGTGTTTCATCCACACAATCCCTCATGTAACCCAAGAATCATTTTTTTAATTGGTTCATGTGTCATTCATAGTCAAGAACTCATTCATTCGGTGGGACTGGATCCAAGCTAACATTTGGTGAGAGGTGGGGTAACACAAGTTGCCAGTTTATCACAAAATGATGTACTCCACTTGTGTGGTGTAAATAATAGATCCATGCTAATTTTATATGTTTTTATGTTTAATTGCACTCAGGTTTTGATACACCCATGAACTATAGATGTTTTTTGAGTTTTAAATTCAAAATCAAACTTCAAGGTAAATGAACTACTCAGTGCACATTGTGGAGAGATTGTTTGTCTCGACTTGTTTCATGAACAAACTTCAGCTCTTAATCCAACATGGATGAGATTTCTTTAAAGTGCACAAATAATGTAAATTTAAACGTTCACTGTTCCAGGATACGCAGACAAACTCCAGCCTCAGAACACTGCCCAAATGGAACATGAAGTTTTATCAGTTATATGTGTTGTAGTTAAAATAACCGCAGCCTCTGTGGGTCACTAGCTGTTCAGTGGACTTAGTTCAGTGGAAGAGCAATAACAGGTCCATATGTGTACGGGTTTGTATGAGATCCAACAACACATGAAGTGTATCAGGCAAACAGCATGTCAAGAATGGGCATTGAATATGAATGAGTCAAATACATTTTTAATACAAAACATCACCATAGGGCTCATTGACTTTACTCTGTAATGCACATGCATGCCTATTTTGTGTGTGTGTGCAGCCTCACACAAAGATCAGAGATCTCCATGAGGTGTTAAGAGCAGACAGACCCCCTGCATGGTTTTCAGGGCCACACTACAGCTGTGTGCTTTGATCAGTCAATCTGTGGCTTTTTTTAAGGCTCTGCTGATTTCACAAACACACATTAGCCACCTGAGCTGTTTAGGTTGAACTGACCTGTGTCCACACTAGGTGCACAGATGTCTGCCTAAAGCAATGGAAAAATACATGTATAATATAAATATCAAATTAGGTAAGGCTTTCTTAGAACTAAAATGTTCTATACAGTTGGATATTGTACAATCATACAAACTCTGTTTCGTTTGTAAACATGTTCAATACATAGTTTTTAAATTACTGTATATAATAATGTGTGTGTGTGTGTGTTTTAGTTTACCTATTGGGGACCATATCTTGTAAAAACACTGTCTTTATAGGGACCACAAGTCCTTATGGGAACCAAAGACCAGGTTTACTTTGTCAAAACATGATTTCTGAGATCCTGGTAAGGTGTAGGAGTTAGGTATGAATTAACATTATGTAAAGGCTAGGTTTGGGTAAAAACGGTTAAGGAGTCGAATAGAGTCAGTGGAATGTCCTAACAAGGATAGCTGTGCAAACTAAAGGTAGCCTAAAGCAAAAACACACACATACAGTGTGTATCTGTGTGTCTTTGTCCTAGTCCACCCTCAGTCACACCTCATGGTCTTCATCAGTAATGGAGTTTGCTTAGTTGTCAGGCAGTATAGAAAAACTCGAAAAGATGATGATGTCTTTGGTCCAAAGATACTGTAGAAGAAAACATGTTTAACCTTTGAGTGAGTCACATTGCACATAAAGAAGTGCTTTCTTGTGTATGACACATTCAGGTTTCAACATCTCTTATAAGAAGTGGCCGAATGCTGATTTAATTTGATCCGTCAGTGAACAGGAGACAGAAACAGAGCGAGAGCATTAAGTGCGGGAAGATTACTTCCACCACTTACCCTCCCAAGGCCCACTAATGGAAGACCCAACATGGGGGAGAATGTGTGTGTGAGAGTGTGTGTTGGGAATGAGTATATTCACTGGTCAGGACAGAGAATATGACACTGATCTTGTAATTTATACCACAGTGGTTTCCCCTTGAGAGCTATTAGAAACAAAAATAACACAACAAGAAGCAAAACTGGATTATGAAGAAGAATTATATCCAAGGAACCGTATTCTGTTTGGTCTTAGTTTCAAGGCAAGCATGTGCTTTGGCCCTATGGCCATTATCACACTAATGAAAACACTGGGGCTTAAAAATCAAGTACAGGTAGTCACATTTCATCCCAGCATAATCTCAATAAACACATTTCTTCAGCACATCAGCATTAATAACCACCTCTGCAGACAAAACAAGGTCAGACTGAAAGGAGCCATTCTTCAATCCACAGGAGCAGAAATAAATCCCCTGCTGTATTTGAAATTAGACAGCAATAAATCAATAAAGCCTTGTGTGGTATCGGAGATGTTAAATCAGACCGCTTGATCTCTCTTTGGTAGCTGACTGTTCCAGTCACCCACACACAACCTACTTCAGAAGCTGGAGGAGTTGGTTGAGCAATAGCGAATACATCAATCAGGTTCCATTAAGCCAACCACCAGCTGATCCCTGTAAAACGACCTCCTGGCAGGGATTCTGTCAGGCTGGATCTCTGTGTTCACCACCTCAGACTAGATGGATCATGCTGTCTGCTTAGATTCTTATTGGAATTATTTGGACTACACTGAAAATCTGTGTGCGTTACCGTGGCTTGAGCAACTGCTGAAGAGAGCAAAGCCACCCTTACTATGAGACGTTCTAATTTTAGTTTGCATGTTTTCATTAGTGTATAATCACCTGAAAATAAGAATCATTATGTTTTTGTACGCAGCGAGTCCTCTTCCACAGAGTCCAGCATGTTGTGGAAGCATCAAAAACTGCAGTTCCTCAAACGGCCACTTGAGGCTGGCTCCAGAAGTGAGTCAGTCTCCATAAGTCCCCATGTTCAAATGTCCAACTTCACAGCAGAAATAAACATGTTTACAGCCTGGTACAAAAAACAGTTTTGGTCTCTGTAGCTAATTTCCCCGTTCATGACAACTGTACTGAGGGTGAATTTATATACAACTCACCTGTTCACATTATATTAAGGCTTAAAGTTATGCAGGATTAAGAGCATGGACAAGTGGGTACAGTCACAGCAGGCTTGGTTGAGCGACTAGGATTCATTCAGCTCCACCCACATCTTTGCCCATTTTTGGATTAGCTGGGAGCAGATAGCAGCCAGGGCCACCATATTAAGCGTCACAATTTCAAAATCTCACAGAGACTACATCCATCCATATTTTATACAGTCTTTGGTTTTTTCATGCATTTGGCGCCACCGTAGGTTGTCACTCATGGTATGAAGAAGAGGTGAAGAGGATGCAATCAGCAACTACACTGCTAGATGCCACTAGCCACTAGGGGCGCTGTGGCTTGGAGGTAGAGTGGGTCGTCCACTGGTTAGCTCCTCAAACTGATGAGCAGTTGGCACTTTGCATGGCAGCCAATGCCATCAGTGTATGATTGTGTGTGAATGAGATACATACTGTAAATCAAATCAATTTCAAATCAATTTTATTTGTATAGCCCAAAGTCACAAAGTACATTTGCCTCAGAGGGCTTTACAATCTGTACAGGGAGTGACACCCTCTGTCCTTAGACCCTCGGTTCGAGTGAGGAAAAACTTGCCCACAAAAAACCTTTAACAGGGAAAAAATGTGGAAGAAACCTCAGGAAGAGCCACAGAGGAGGGATCCCTCTCCCAGGACGGACAGACGTGCAATGGATGTCACGTGTACAGGACAAATTAACACAAACATATTGTACAATTACAATGACTGACAAAATGACAATGAATCACAATGAATGATAAAATGATTACAGTAACAGATATGGTAGTAATATTGACAGTAATAATATATGTAGTGGACGTCGTGCAGGATCACAGCAGCAGCCACGATCCACGAGCACCTGCTGGACGACAGAGCACAGAAACTCTGGGGAAGTTTGGTTAGTAGAGAGAGAGAGAGAGAGAGAGAGAGATAGATAGATAGATAGAGATAGAGTGAGAGAGAGAGAGAGAGAGAGAGAGAGAGAGAGAGGGTTTTCGGTAAGGGAGATGTGACTGCATCTTCAACCAATACCGTGCCTGGCTAGGCATAACCCTGGGTGGAGTCCCCCGGCAGTCTAATCCTATGGCAGCATAACTAAGGGATGACCTGAGCCAGCCCTAACTATAGGCTTTATCAAAAAGGAAAGTCTTAAGTCTACTCTTAAAGGTGTTGACCGTGTCTGCCTCCCGGACCCAGAAAGGTAGTTTGTTCCACAGAAGAGGAGCCTGATAGCTGAAAGCTCTGGCTCCCAATCTACTTTTGGAAACTATATGAACCACAAGGAACCCAGTGTCCTGAGAGCGCAGTGTTCTAGAGGGGTAGTAAGGTATTATGAGCTCTTTTAGATACGATGGTGCCTGACCATGAAGAGCTTTGTAAGTAAGGAGAAGAATTTTAAATTCTATTCTAGATTTAATAGGTAGCCAATGCAAGGAAGCCAAAATGGGAGAGATGTGATCTCTGATCTTGGTTCCTGTCAGAACACGTGCAGCAGCATTCTGAATTAACTGCAAAGTCCTAAGAGACTTATTAGAGCAGCCTGATAACAAAGAGTTACAATAGTCCAGCCTTGAAGTAACAAATGCATGGACTAGTTTTTCTGCATCCGCCTGAGAGACAGTGCGTCTGATTTTAGCGATGTTACGTAAGTGGAAGAATGCAGTCCTCTAAATTTGTTTTATGTGGACGTAAAACGCTTTGAGTGGTCGCAAGACTAAAAAGGAGATGTATAAGTACAGTCCATTTACCATTTAAATCCAACACAATGGTCCTTTAAGGCTAATGGGAATGCTAATTGAACTTACAAGCTTGTTTCCAGATCTTTCATCTGCATCAGCGCTTGAGTTGACTTTTATGAGGGCACCGTATCCTTTGTTATTTAACATAGAACATGGCATAATATATATTGACAAACCAAACCCATCAGAGGAAAAATTACCTTGCTATGAGTTTAATTATTTGACAGTCATAACAGTCAAGATGAAGCGCACATCTTTTTTCTGTTTATTTTTATTTTAATAGATCATAACAGAAGTTATCTTGTGACACTTTCCATATAGAGCAGGTCTAGACTGCACTCTATAACATTATTTACAGAGACCCAACCATTACATTTCACGCAGAACTCACAGTTATTATCCTCATTTACAGTGTGTGTGTGTGTATATATGTGCATTTTCATAAATCATGAAAATAATAAAAAGTTATAAACTGAAGGATCCCACATAAAAAAATGTCTCTTTGTTCCTTCTTGCCAGTGTTTTTGAGTCATCAGTGACTCTTGTTACTGATGGCGTGCAGCTCACTAGGCTCATATCCCAGCAGGCCTTGCAAGTTGCAGACAAAGCGGTAGACGTAGCGTTTGCCAGCCGTCTTGCGGATGATATTCTTGTCGTAGTAATATCGCAGTCCACGACTCAGCTTCTCATAGTTCATCTTGGGTTTGTTCTTCCTCCGGCCCCACAGCAAGGCCACCTGGAGACAAAGCTACATCTTAACTCATGATTATAAAGAATATTGCCTTTTATAGATTTAATGTTGAGCATTGTTTGTTTTGGGGTACATTTTTGCCTTTATTTGATGGTGACAGAAGACGAGGCAGACAGGAAATGGGGAGAAAGAGGGTGATGATATACACTAAAAGTCACCATGTGACATGCATTGTAACCATTTGACTAGGTACTCCATGTCTTAGCATTATTTATGACTGATTTATTGATTAAAAATTGATCCGGTCGGGGCGGTGTTTAGCTCAGTTGGTAGAGCATCCACCCCATGTACGAAGGCTCAGTCCTTGCTGCAGAAGCTCAGGGTTGGAATCTGACCTGTGGCTCTTTCCCGCATGTTATTTCCCATCTCTCTCCACACATTTCCTGTCGCTCTTCAGCTGTCTCTGTCAAAAAAAGGAGCTTGAAAAGGCCCCCAAAAAAAATCTGTGTTGATCTTCTTATCTGACTGTGAAAACAAAAAGAGTGTCTAATGTCCCACATTGTTAAAACATACAGGCATTATGTACCTCATCGGGGTCCGTCAGCTTGAACTCCCACCCATCTCCTGTCCAGCTTATACATGACTGACAGCTGCGGTCTGTGAGAAGCTCCAGTAGAAACTGCCACAGCTGAATGGGACCACTTCCTATTGAAAAACAGTGAGAAGTATACCTTGATATATTTACAACTGACATGAATCTATATGAGATATAAAAATTTCATCAAACACAACTCACCAGTGTAACCAGCAAGGATAGCTGCCGGAATCACGGCTCTGCCCAGATCTGTTTTGTTGCCTACATATTCTTTGAAGCTCCTGTGTGGCTGTGGTAAAGTGAAGACATCTTCAGACATGGTCTCTTCTGTCACTGGCTCTACATCCTGGAGTGGAGCAGTCCACGATAGAGAATCCACAATGTCAGAGTCGTCACTGTGAGAAATGTCCACCTCTGAGTCTGTATCTACGGGAAACAGGATGGATGAAGGGCACTCAGCTTTAAAACAGTTACTGGTGGCCATATTGGATTACAAACCATGAATCTTTCCCACGGACTTCTCCCACCATTTTGAGGAAACATTCATTTCAAAAGCTAAAAAAGTAGTGCCAACATCTAAAACATCTAAAATGACCATATACAGTTGTTAGAGCAAACATTTGCCTTTTTATGTATCTATCATCATATTCTTGTCCTCCTGCCCTGGTTAGTTTGAGTCTATTATTCTATCTTCTTTTAGGTTCCTTTTGGGCCTTTACCAACTTCCAGTTGGAACTTCTCCTATTCAACTGGATTGGAGAATCTAGCTACTTATAGTTTTTTACTCCTTCATAGATGTCGTCTCTCTCCCTGGTCACAGCAGAGGGCTGTTCACCATGAGCTGGGTTCTGCTCGAGGTTTCTGCCTCTTAAAGGAAGTTTTTCCTTGCCACTGTCACCAAGTGCTTGTTCATGGTGGGAATTGTTGGGTCTGTAAATAATATTATAGAATACAGTCTAGACCAGTTTTATATGGAAAGTGTCATGACATAACAAAAGTCAAATGCAATCACAGCTGCATCATATTACAAAAAAGACATTGCATTCATTTGCTGTGATGTCATTTATAAATACTGTAACATATATAATGTTTAACAGTTTTCACCTGTTTCCTGCAGCAGAGCAGCTGAGGTCATGTTCCTGCTGGGATCTTCTGATTTGATCAGGTAGTAGTCTTGATGTTGGACAGTCACAGGGTCCAGAGGGTGACCATCTGTCCTCCCAGTAGGATCATACTGAACATGGTAACCATGTTTGTCTGAAGGCTCCTGAACATAGTCTGAGTAGTTTTCTAAGGAAACAATACAATCAGAAATCTAATCAGAAAAATATCATGACAAGTACCAATGAACTAATTACATGTAATAATGGTAATTATGAACATTACAACAGCCAAAGGTGGAGGAGACACAATATTACCTTTGATGATTTGAAGCTGGCAGTAAGATGGCATTGTGCATGTTGGTAACAAAGAACTGCAGTCATATTCATTCTCTGGAGAATCACATTCAAAAGATGTTTTTGTTGGAGGCCATGTTTCACATTATTTCATGATAGGAATATGAGAGTACATTACATATGTATGATTCATTACATTGTTCCATTTATGACTTTAAGTGGTTTATATTCACCAATAATATCTGTCCATGCTGATGGTGATGTTGACTTTAAAAAGCATGAAGGAAGCTCCAGTACTGTGTAAATGTAATGATTCATTTAAAACCTCCTGTGACATGAATGAATGCCACAGTTAGACTTTAATGGCCAAAGAACTTTATTAAATGTGGGGTGCAAAGCATTTGTAAAGCACATTTCAAACAAATCCATGAGTTTGGAAGAATTGTTTTTTTGGTTGAAACATTCCTTTACCTCTCCTGATATGGTCCAGATGCTCCCACAGGATCTCTCCTGCAGTGCAGTCGGACATCAGGCCCAGGAAAGCCTCTCTGTCCAGGCCACACAGATCACCGCCCTGCAGGCCTCTCAGGTCTGAAGCCAGGCAGTGGAGACCAAACTCAGCCTGGCACCAGTCCAACCAGTAGTTCACCTCCCACTGAGACCATAAGGTAGGATCTGGACAAACACCAATATGAATAAATCTATAGCTCTGTAGAACCTGTTCCTACCTCTCCCTCCTGCTGTATATTGATGAATGAAATGGGTTCAGGTTGTACCCTGTGGAAAGTGATGGTTGATTCTCTCCTGGGCAAATCCAGCAAAGCTGGCCTTCACTGCCTGGCTGAGAACCTCCTTGCTAGTTGGGGTGAGAGGAGGGACCTCCAGGGTATCCAGCTCTGGGACAACAATAAAGTACAAGGACCCTCATGTGAAAGTTCATTAAAAGCAGAACAGTCATACAGTATATTTTCATTACAGCTTTATTTCAATCCCCATTTAGCTATAAACAGTAAATCAAGTGTTTATAGCATCCAGTAATCATATGAAATATGTCTTCATATTATACATTAATATGAAATGTGAAATATGTGTGATTGCTTTGCAGCAGCAGTCACACTGTGTCGCCATACATACTCCGGTCACTTGAAAGCTGTTTATTCTATGTATACCATCCATATATATCCATATATATATATAGTGCATGCCCACTTTGATGTAGCTTCCTGTGTTTTTATATTATATGCATCAGTTTGTATATTTGATGAACAATTTCTGAAACACATGATTTGATAGTCATCTCCTCCTAGTTCACTGCAGCCGAGACAATATTTCAAACTGTGCAATATTGTTTGTAGACAGGAGCTTTATTTTCTTTATTCATCTGAGCTATTAAGCTTTTTAAGGAATCCCATCGATATATACTGTGCATTGTATTCTTATCTTGTATATTAATTATATACAGTACAAACTACAGTGATATTTTTAAAAATGCTTAGCATCCCTCACCGATCAACTGATCAATGTAATAATGACATAATGATGACATGAACAGTTATGAGTTATTATAAGTCATGTAACACATAAAATCTTTGACGGCTGTTCACTCCATTGTATTTATAACACAACACCTGTAAATATTTACTATAGCACACAGATCAGCTGTACAGTACATATGCTGATTATGATGACATATGATGACATCAGTGATTTTAAAGCACTCACTCCCACTGCGTCTATAACAAGTTAAAGGAGATGCTAGTTTATTCTATTTAGATGTATTGTAAACTATTAATTTACTTACAACTCCATCCTTTGATGAAGGTCATGCAACAGAACAGGTTCTTTTTCAGACTACTATTTAAAAGGTAAAGAATGATTCTTCAGGTTTGATGCGTCATGATGAGATTCAAACACATCTGTCAAGAGTTCAAACTGCTTGTGAATGTCTAGATAATAAGGTTAATAACACAAAAAAGTTTTGTTTATGTGTGTAATCTCATGTCATTATGATTAAAGCTGTGAATAAATCATTTATTATCTGTTTATATACCAGATGGGTCATAGAGGAAATCATTGTTGACAAATATACTAAGGAAAACTTAAAAATGTCTTTATATCTGCATACAACCTCATAATAATGTCTCATAAACAACCAGAGAAGTCTTTACAGTTCATGTACTGTCTGTCAAGACACAATAATAATAGGGTGTAAAGTAAACTGCTGCCAGAACATCTAATAAACCTTCAGTCAAGGTCAGTACTCAACAATGACCACAGCAAACAAGAAATGCATCAGAAGCATCCTGAACAAACACTGAACACGTGGGCGAACACTGGTCTTACCGTAAGTGCTGCAGTCCATCTTAGTGTGTAAGGAGTTGGGGATCAGGTGGAGAAAACTGAAACCACAAAGGGGGGAACCGGGCTTTATTATGATGGATGGGAGGGAAGGAGGGGACCTGGTGTGATGGACAACTGTCAATCATGTGGATGTGGGAGGGGCATGAGGAACAGGTCTGAGGCCTAGTGTGAAATCACAAAACTGTCACACTGTAACAACTTTTATTTGCTGATGGGTTACCCTAAAGAATTCTAGTGTCTGAATAATGGAAGAAGTCAACACGTTTCTGCTGTATCAACATAATTAATAGTCTTAAAATAGAGTGAAATGTTTGTTGTTGAATTCACTCTAACTAATGTATATGACATACAACATGATAACAAGAAACCTTTGTTGTTTTGACAATAAATTATTTTACTTGTTATATTGTTAGAACATGTCATTATGACATGTGACAATCACATCATAAACATGAAACGCTTCATGTTTACAGTTTTCAGTCTTTACAGCTGAATCATGGCAACTGAGCAAACAGCATCAGTTGATAAAGGCTTAAAGTTTGTGAAGAAATTTAGTAAGTTGCCCTTTAGATCCGATTTTTTTTATTTGTCAAAGTGGTAAAGTAAGTATAGCCAGAGTCCTTATTGTATTTACATAACATATACTTCTTGCAGATCTTCATTTACTAATGTCTTGAGGATTTTATTGGGTTTGAAAGAATTAGAAGAATGTCCTGTCCTGCATTTAAACATGGGTTAACGCCACAATTGTTGGGTTGTTGGAACAACATGAACACTAAAATATTAAGGTGTTTAGGTTTGATGACACTTTTAGTTTCCTGGACCATGTAGTGTATTAATAGGTATGTATTGACAACCAAGACAATTTATTTGAATTTAATAGATGTAGACACGAGTGTAGTAATCGCTTTTTGGATTTTTCTTATTTTTGAATCTTAAGTGAAATTAAAGATCCAGTGTGTAACATTTTGAAGGATCTATTTGCAGAAATTGAATATAACATTCATAACTATGTTTTCATTCATTAAAATAAGAATCATGTTTTTGTTCCATTAGAATGAGACTTTCATGAGATCGACTTTCACATGTTGAACCACCATTTTTTTTACAGTAGCCCAGAGTGGACAAACGAAACACAGGCTGTAGAGTTTTTCATGTTTAAAGGGGTTGAAATCAGCAACTACATCAATACAAAAAAAGGAAGTACTTGCTCATGCTGGGAATTGTCGGGCCTCTATAAATAATATTACAAAGAGTACGGTCTAGACCTGCTGTGTCATGAAATGATTTCAGCTATATAAATAAAACTGAAAAATTGAAATAGATGCATCTGAATCCTGCACAGTGGTCCTTTAAGACAGGACAAGCTGTGGGTAATGTTCATGTAAAGTGGCTTCAGAGAAGTTTCATCCATGCATGTGGAACTATACAGGAGGACCATTCACATCATTTTCATACTCATCAAAGCATTCAGTGAATCCTTGGTTCCTGTATGGGGACGTTCTTTCCAAAATCTCAAATCTTAGACCTCTCTCTAAAGTCCAAGAGAAACACACACAAAAACACTAAAAGGCCAAAAAGAACTAAGAACGGAGACAATTACTAATATAGTAATTTATCCAGATGAATCAGCTTCCTCATTTGTCTCTCTGCAGGATATCACAGATGGTTACAGCACTATGAAACAGCATGAAATATTTCTCTCTTTTCTGCCATTAGAGATAGACAGAGAATATGACCATGGCATGTTTTTAATATGAGCTAATGATTGCAACATTAACTCTGTTATCCAGGACCTACATCGCCCTCTGGTGGCAGACAGTAGAAGGAGGCTCAGCTACATTGCCTTCCTTTAAAGTAGATTATGCTGCAGCAGCTGAAGAGTGACTTTGATTGATTGTCTGAATGTCACCCTACCAGGAAACATGTATCTCTACAATAAATATAGGGCAATGACACGTACAGCTGATTTAATATTACATGTCTAAAAAGTTTGGGGGGTTCCAAATTAGACCCCTACATAGTATTTAAATGCCACAGCACTTTGTAAAACAGACCTTCTGTTAAAAATGAGCCCATCTGATGATGACATCACTGTGACATCAGGGCAGAAGTTGGATGAGTAGAACTAACCATGATCAGCACAGTGATCAGTGAAGCACCCTGTCAGCATTGTCAGCGGATATAAAGACAATTTAAGTGTTTATTAATGTACAGTAACAATTATAATTTTGTACATATGACATATTTTATGTTAGGACAACATAAATGTTGTCACTGATCTTTAGCAGCCTCCACATATAGATATCCACAGGAGGAGCTGTTGACATACATTAACTATAATTATTTTCCTATTAATAACTATACTTCTACTATTTACATGCAACTACTCTGCAGTGTTATGAATAACAATTAAATATTTACATACTGCTTCTAAATTTGATAAATATGATCATATTGGTCCATGTTCTTTCTGATCTGCTTCTTTTTTTGTGTTTGAGAAACCTTCATCTCTCCTACATGTATGGTCAGGCCCTTCACTGATCCACTACAGTTCGCCTACCAGCCCCGACTGGGAGTTGAGGACGGCATCATCTACCTGCTGAACAGAGTCTACACTCATCTGGACAACCCGGCGAGCACTGTAAAAATCATGTTCTTTGACTTCTCCAGTGTATTTAACACCATCCGTCCGACTCTACTGGGTGAGAAGATGACTGCAATGCAGGTGGAGGGCCCCATCGTGTCCTGGATTGTTGACTACCTGATGGGCAGACCACAGTACGAACACCTACAGAACTGTGTGTCTGATAGGGTGGTCAGTAACCCTGGGGCCCCACAGGGGACTGTTCTCTCTCCCTTCCTCTTCACCCTTTTCACCTCAGATTTAAACTATTGCACCGAATCCTGACACTGCCAGAAGTTCTCTGATAATTCAGCAATAGTTGGTTGTATTGAAAAGGGTGATGATAGTGAATACAGGACTGTTGTGGGCAACTTTGTCACTTGAACTGAGCTGAACCATCTGCAGCTCAATGTGACAAAGACGAAGGAACTAATAGTGGATCTGAGGAGGGCAAAAACACCAGTGACCCCTGTTTCCATCCAGGGGGTCCCTGTGGATACTGTAGAGGAGTATAAGTACCTGAGATGTACTTGAATAAAAAATTGGACTGGAAACACAGAGGCTGTCTACAAAAAGGGCCAAAGCCGACTCTTTTTCCTAAGGAGGCTGAGGTCCTTTAACATCTGCCGGACAATGCTGAGGATGTTTCACGAGTCTGTTGTGGCCAGTGTGATCTTCTTCGCTGTCACATGCCAGGGCACTGGGCTGAAGATTGAAGACACCAACAGACTAAACAAACTGATCAGGAGAGCTGGCGATGTCGTGGGGGAGGAGCTGGACACTCTGACGACTGTGGCAGAGAGGAGGATGCTGTCCAGGCTTCATTCAAAGTTGGACAATGTTTCACACCCTCTCCACGACACACTGGCTCTGCAGAGGAGCTCCTTCAGACTCCTCACTCTGAAATGCACCACAGAGCGACACAGGAAATCATTCCTGCCTGCAGTCATTAAACTCTATAATGCCTCCCTCAGCTGACATATACACGGACATTTACTTTTGCATTTGTTGTACTTTATTTATGTAATGTTAATGATCTTGTATATACCTTTTATTATATATATATAATATTTATTCGTAATTGATTGATGATTACTTGTTTTACTTATACTGGAGTATTGCAACTAAAATAATTTCCTCCTGGGATTATTAAAGTATTTCTGATTCTGATGTTGGACACTTTGTTTCTGTGTCTCTACAGAGGTGCAGAAATGAGTTGAGACGTCTGACGGTTGATGAAGTTTTGACATTTATTGTCTAAAAAAAAAGAAAAGAACAAGTAAAACACTGACTGACAGTGAAATGTTAGGTTCAGTCTAGTGGACAGCTTCTTCTTTCTGCAGCATTTGCAGGCAGTAACACAGCAGTCACACAGTCGGATACAGTAGCTGAAGCAGGACAATATGTTGTTATCACAGTGTCTTGGACACACACACCACAGAACACAGGCATCTCTCAAAGATAAGTTCAGTCACTTGGGTTTTAGGCAGAGAAGGCTGTTATGTTCTAACATAGGCCACTTTGAGGAGTACAGCAGAGTGAGACAGACACAAACATGCTGAGGACATCACAGGGCTCCCCTGACCGTTAATGATAACACACACACAAATTATTATATTTAGCAAACACTAGAAAACACTGACAGAGCAGTCGGAGAGAAACATTAATATGAAATATTAATATGAAGGTTAATCTGTGGTGAATATGGAAGCGTGGCTTCCTTCCAACACCATCAAGTCACAGTGCTGCCATGATGCTGTGGAGCACACTACATGGAAGACAATGGGTTGGTTAGAAACCATGACAGTGCTGAGGTTTGTTGGCATATTTGCTGGGTTTTGGAAGGGGAATGCAGTTTGAATTGTTACCACTGCATGAAAACTGGAGAAGGGAAGACCAAGTTCAGTTAAAGACAGAAGTCTACTGGAGGTATTTCTTTAATGTTGAAGAATCCCATGATTCCACAGTGAATTTAGGCTGTTTCTTAGCTGCTGAAAGGCTGACGTGGAGGTTTTCGCTCGACAGTGAGGATATGCATTGCTGGTGCACAGAGGGAAAAATATATAGATTCTGAGTAAGCCCACTTCAATACAAGAAAGAAACATGCCACAGTACACAGTGAAAAGCTACATGGGGTTTTCTTCTTCAGCGGTTGGACCACACGGTGAGCTACAGCGAGCTGGAGGAGGCAGATGTGGTTTTTAGCGAGGATCATCAGGAGCAGCGATCTTCTCCAAACTGGGCTCCATTCCCCAGATCTCCCTGGCGTACTGGGAAATGGTGCGGTCACTGGAGAATTTACCACAGCCGGCGATGTTATGGATCACCATCTTGGTCCACTCCTTAGGGTCCTGTTACCACAGAGCAAGGAGGAGGAAGAGTCAGTGTCACATAAGAGGGGACTGAAATGATTCCTGACAGAAGTAGGAGTCCAAGTCCAACATAGGCACACCTCATTCTACTTGAAGTACTGATGAGGTGATCACCTGAAACAAATCTTATTTAACAAAGAAAAGTATAAAAAAAACAATCATCATCTGTGACCATCACTGTCCTCTGGATGACCAAACAGTTCTCATTGTACCTAAAAAGTTACTGGAATCAAAGAATAACTATAGAAAGAGTTGAAAAGAAAAGTTCTGAATGAGGAAGAGATGGTTCACTTCTGTCTTTGCTGGTAGAGGGATACAGTGAGTGTCAGGTCACTTCCATCTTTATACTGAGGTTCATAAGAACAAGGTGAAGCAGCAGACTACACAGTTCTTTATACCCATTTGTTGAAAACTATTTCTACTTTTACTTCCTACCTTTTACATAGTTTTCTATTTGTATAGATGTTAGCACAGGTTAACTTCTTAACAGTAATATATTTAAATACAGTTTGAATTCCCTGCCTGCCTGTCAAATGTGGCAGAAATGTTAGCAGCAGGTTATAGAATAACAAAAATGGAAGCAGTAAAAGCAGAAGAACACTGATCATTTTGCAGTAGTTCCTCCATTTCTTTCCACAGCTGTAGTTTCAGATAGTTCCATACAGTACCATGAGTTATAGCACAGCAGAATATCATATGGTACAGTATATTATACTACAGTAACATGTAGTTCAAAGCAGGGATGTTAATATAAAGAACTTGATGTTTGAGTTTACACATTGTAAAATGTGAATTTACACAAACAGAATGTGTCTTCCTCTTCCACTAGTTTCAGAAATTCATTCATAGGTTTAAATATTTGAAGCAAATGTAGTTTATTCACACTGTTTCCGCCTTTTTACAC
The DNA here is from genome assembly GCF_000972845.2 of Larimichthys crocea. Classification (NCBI taxonomy): domain Eukaryota; kingdom Metazoa; phylum Chordata; class Actinopteri; family Sciaenidae; genus Larimichthys; species Larimichthys crocea. Next base: position 68,331 of record NC_040024.1, on the reverse strand, counting down.
ACTGCCATGAAGATCTTGGGGTATTAAAATTGATTTTTTTTTTAATCAAAGAGAGGAAAGTGGGGCTAAATTAGCATCTAGCTGTGGTTCACCAGCTGTCTTTAGTCAGCGTGGTGTGGTTTGGAGTTCCAGTAAATTTTTAAATCATTTTATTATAGTTTTGCAGGAAATAAAAGTGCAGTGCAGAGGATTAATAAAAAATTGTCTCGCTGCTGGTTTTTTTTATTTTAATTGTGAGAACTGAATGTTCAGTTCCAAACTAATAAATTCAATTTCAAATTACAATTCAGATTTTCAATACAATGATTCAAACTGAACATTTCAAATATAAATGATTCAAATTCAGTTTCTGGTGGCACATATTTCAGCCCATAGAACAGTGTGCAGCGCCGGTCCTGGCCACATTTGCGCCCTGGGCGAACCCCCCCCCCCCTTTTTTTGGGCGATCGTGCGCCCCCCACGGAGACTGCGCCCTGGGCGGCCGCCCACATTGCCCATAGCTAAGACCGGCCCTGACAGTGTGTAATGTAATAAGGTTGCACTTAACAAACGAGTGATTACACAACCATGCCTGCTGGAATTTAATTTCCATTTAATATTAAAATTTGAAACAGGAGATGACATCAGTCAGACATTGTGTGTTTGCTCCCTGAGGCGAGCAGAGCAAACAAAAGATCTTGGATTTATTACACATTCATAAAGCATGATCATTTTTAGAAACACTGATCTTCTGTACTGGTTCCATACTGACCTTGTAGAGTGCGCTGACCTTCTCCTGACATTTGATGTAGTCTTCATAGTCAGCAAACACCTTGAACCTGCAGCACAGACACACACTCAGAATGGAAACACTGCAGGTCTGTGGCGCTGTCAGCACAGACAAAGCTCTGATTGGTCAGCGTCGCCGTGCTCTAACCTGTCGTGGTGCATCAGCATGTTGACAAGGTCTTTGAAGAGGTCAGGCTGACTGGGGCTGAAGAAGCCTCCAGATATCTGGTCCATTGCCTGCTTCAGCTCAGGGATACGGTTGTAGTACGACGAAGCGTCGTAGCTGAGGACAGAAGACGTTCATGCAAACGTTACAGCGTGGATTATGGGTGTCCATCTGATTAGTTTCTCTTTGTTAGTTTGACCTAATAAACCTGATACCTGATGACTTCAGTCCATGTTTAATATCATTCCGGTCACACTGTTATGACACTCACCCCTTCTTGTCCATAGCCTCCACATCATCCACCCTCATGCCAAAGATGAAGAGGTTCTCCTCTCCAGCTTCCTCCGCCATTTCCACATTGGCTCCGTCCATGGTGCCAATGGTGAGGGCTCCGTTCAGCATGAACTTCATGTTCCCGGTGCCGGAGGCCTCAGTGCCTGCTGTGGAGATCTGCTCCGACAGGTCAGACGCAGGGATGACTGCAGACAGGAGACAGGAGACAGTTTCTCTCTTTATTCACTTCTACATACAGACTTAAGCAGACTCAGATATAATAACTGATTATCAACAATAAGCCATAACAGCAGGTCCTAAATTTCAAAAGCAACATACGTTATTATTACAAGATTATAAATCAACAGGTTACCCTTTTCAGCCAGAGTGACGCGATAGTTCTCCAGGAAGATGACTTTGAGGCGGTCTCCCACCACAGGGTCGTTGTTGACAATGTCTCCAATCGATGTGATGAGCTTAATGATCATCTTGGCAGTGTGATAACCCGGAGCTGCCTGGAAACACAGATTATCATGTTGAGAAACACTAAAAAAAAAAAAAAAAGAACCAAGCTGCCCAAGAGCCGTGTTTATTTCATGTCTCCAAGACGTGGGAGGAAAAGAATCTGTGTGTAATCACTTGAAAATCAATGAACATACATCATCAGTACACAATCAGTCAGTCAACACACGAATACTCAACATTTCCGGGTTCACAATAGGGCCATATGGGCTGGCAAGTAGACTATAAACTGGTACAAGAACTAACAAAATGGAAAGAGTCAATAAAAGAAAAACTAAACTAAAACTAAATGACCTGTGAGGTTAAACACACTGTATTGATTGTTCATTTCAATTGCCCCAAATGTACTAATGCTAATGCTACTCAGCAAGATGTAGATTAATGACAAATGTGACAGCCCTGTCAAAAGTATTCATCTGGTTCAGTCATTTACAGCATCTTGTAGAATTCAAACCTCTCGTTTATTCAGCTCTGTGTGGTTGTTCTTTAAAGCAGCAATAATGTGTGACAGAGGCTAAAGAGGCTGTCTGCAAGTTTCAGACTTGTTTATGTGCTCATAAGTTTTGTTATGTGGATCATCTCAGTGAATATGACATGTCAGTGATGTTATTTATTTAGGCCTTTTTCAAGCTTTGTCAAGCCCCCCACCCTCTCTTTAATAAAAATAAATGTGAAAATGTGATGACAAAAACACCTTCACACCGCTCACCTTTCCTCCAATCATGATGGTCCTCGGGGTCCATGACTTGTTGGGTTCCTTCTTGATACCTGATCAGAAACAAACCAAAGTTTGACTTTCCTCTGAATCCATGCACATCTATGAAACTGCTAGTTCAAGAACAGACACCCACGGTTGTACAGTGTGATGATGTGCAGACAGTTGAGCAGCTGTCTTTTGTATTCGTGGATCCTCTTCACATGGACATCAAACATTGAGTTGGGGTTGATCTTCACCTTGTAGTGCTCTTCGAGATAAGCTGCGAACTTCATCTTGTTCTCCTGAAAGTTCAGATCGTTCAGAGCATTGTGATTAGAGACAAACAGAATCAGACAAGACATAATAATCATCATTAAATCATTTTAAGCTCTCACTTGTTTGACTTTAGCGACATCCCGAATGAAGGCGTCATCGTCCACAAAGTCCAGAAGCTTCTTCAGTTGGTCCAGGTCGCGGATGTAGTCCTCACCAATCCTCTAAAAAAAAAACAAGATCACCACATGAGAACCTGAATACTTGGACACGGATCATAAGCTTAAAAATAATGTCAAAGCCTTCTGGATAATTAATTTTCTAATGAAATGCAGTGGTGTCGCAATGTTTCCTGAGTAACTGAATAATATTGTAGTAGTTTCTGTTCTTGTTTCACATGAGATCACTATGTTGCTTATAAAAACTACTAGAAGAAGTACCAAACATATCAGCACCAGGGTGGAGGAGAAAACTACAGAATAAGAGGCCATTGCTATGGTTACACTAAGAACCCACAGATGATTGATGATTTAATATATCTAACAACTTAACTGCACACAGTCTGAGAAGCAGCATTGGGCTTTGTTGTGGACGTTGTAGTACCAATGATTCAGGAAATGTAGGTTAACTTTAGCTCGCAGTACGTGACCTCGACAGATCGGCTTTATTTTACACTCTAATCTCTGTTCGGGTGTGGTTGTGCTGCAGCAGGATGTGGTTTCTCCTCAACGTGACAGGCTCGCTGGATCTGAACTCACATCGATAGACACAAGAAGTGAACTCATTGTTCAACAAGTCATCAGATCTGGATGTTGCCAAAGTTGGGCCACATTACACATAGATAGTTCACTTTATATTGAACTTTTCATGGTTTGGAATGTTGTGATTTCTTTATCTGTGCAGTTTTTTTTGAATCAGCACATCTGTCTAAATTTCAGGTCAACTGCTGCACTGAAAATATGTTAAATGAAAAGAAAATGTTGATGTGTTGAGTACTTCCCCACTGTATGCTGCTATTTTCAAGCATGTAAATACCTGAGCTTATACACAGTGCACACACACAGTGTAGAACTGCTGTATGTGTGGTCATGGTGTTCCTCAATGAAACCTGAATAACTCGGAATAAATAAAGGTGTTCAATTGTGAGTCCCTGCATGATCTCATTAGACCAGATACTACAATACCCATAAGCCCCAGTAGCACTTATCCCTGTGGTGAGTAAGCCAGAGGTGTGAAATCAAATGCAGTCACTGCCAAATGAAGCAATGATTGGATAAAGACGTGCTGTATGGTTCATCAGCTCTCTGATCTTCCGCTCACTGTGAGCAGCGGATGGAACAGAATTTGAAGCTCTCTGATTGGACTATTCTCACAGAAATACTCCTTGAGAGCTGTAGCTGACTCAACACAGTTGCTCAGTGAGGTTTCATGTCCAATCCAAGCATCAGACATGTTCAAACTAATCCTGCCAATGCAGAAAAATGTCTCAAATAACTCCTTTCACTTCGACTCTATATTCAGTGAGTATTGACAGGAACGAACGCACCTCTGCGATGACCTCAGCCAGGCCAGGGTTGCACATGACCAGCCAGCGCCTGGGCGTGATGCCGTTGGTCTTGTTCTGAAACTTCTGAGGGTCGACCTCGTAGAAATCCTTGAACCTGAGGAGGGAAAATCAGCACATTTGAATGTTTTCATGTCAACATTGGTCAACCTATAGGCTCATGAACACTCCACTGTTCGTTCTTCAGGAGCTGAATGTCAAATATAATTATAGCCATAGGCTCGTCTGCAGTGACATTACACGAGCACAGACAAGCCAGAGAACAGATGAGGGTGAACAGGTTTTCTTACACTGTGTTTTTGATGATTTCAGAGTGGATGCGGGCCACTCCGTTGACAGCATGAGATCCCACAATGCAGAGGTGAGCCATGTTGATCTTCTTGACGTCCCCTTCTTCGATCAGGGACATTCTGCGCAGGCGGTCAAGGTCTCCAGGGTAAAGCTTGGCGATGCGCTGGAGGGAATAAAGACAGAGACATGTCAGTGGAGAGTTGGACTTGTCTGCTGTAAGACTCGTTTTGACCTGAGATTTGAAGGCGAGCAGACTTGTGCGACACTGAAATGTGAAAAAACAACATTTGTTCGAGCTCCAAGAGGCAGAACTGTGCACAAACTGTCATCAATATTTAATAACACGACATAGTGAAGACTTCATCTGGAGCTGAAACAACAAATCTGTATTCTTCTGATATTATATAATATACTGTATATAAGTTCAATGTTCCAGTCCTGCACATTCAGCACCACTATGACTGCATACACTATAACAGTGTTCATACACTCAAAACACACAATATAGTTGTTTTGACATGAAAATATGAGTGAAGAAAAAGTTGGAGAAGGAAGCCCAGCAAAGTATTTGTTGTGTGTTCAGGCTGTTTTATTGTGTTTATTATGTTTAGGGATAGTTGGGACTCAGGACATGTTAGTCAATGCATTAGCCTGGCAAGCTAATAGTGAACAATGGTTGAAATAAAGCAAAAATAAAGCAGCAGGCCTCAGGTCAGGTTGGGCTCTTAACTGAACTATTAGGTTCAGTCAGGTCAGGTGTGGTTGGCTAAGGTCTTGGATTAGTACAGAACTCTCACACAGGGTCCACAGAGACCTTAATTTGTGTGAGAATGTCAAATACCGTACCTCCAGGTGCCTCCTGTTGATCTCGTAGATGATGTCCAGGTGACGAGGCAGCAGGTTTTGGAAGAGGTCGACGGGCCAGCGCTCCAGGGCTTCAGGCAGGACAGTGTGATTGGTGTAGGCACAGGTATGAACCACAATGTCCCAGGACTGGACACAGAGGGGACGGGAGGGGACCAGAGACAGGAGAGTGTGAGACCTCAGACTTTATCACACATATGGTTACAAAAAAATGTAGATTTGGATTATTATAAAAGACTATTCTATAGCAGCAAATTCATATATAACTTCCTGACACTGTTTAGGACTCTGACTCATGTCATTCTCCTGTGTCACTGTTATTACAGAGACAGAACTGCTGAGACAATTCAGTTCAACTGCAGTATCTACAGTTAGTAGAGTTTAGTAGAGTTTGAACAGTCATTTTAAAGAATGGAGGAAAAAAAATGATTTAAGTATAATAAAGTATAATATAAAGAGTGTGACGAGGGTTTCTGACCTCCTCCCAGCTGAGTTTCTCCAGATCCACCAGGATCCTCATCAGCTCAGGGATGGCCATTGCAGGATGGGTGTCGTTCAGCTGGATGGCAACCTGCAGACCACAGACGGACAAAGAAAGAAAAACATCAACATATACAGTCATTTAGAACATAACATATATGATGGTATGATGGATCTCTCACCTTTTCTGGCAGTGTAGACAGGTCGAGTCGCACAAACTCTGTGGAGCCGAACTTGGAGGCTTTGAACCGACGGATGATGTCTTGAAGAGTTGCTGCTACAACAAAGTACTCCTGCTTCAGACGCAGCTCCTTCCCTTCAAAGAACTGAACCACATGGACAGGATGGAAAGCTGCCATCTCAACTGTACAATAATACTTATATAATGTAATGACTACATAATGTAAAAGAGACTCGGCTTTGCTGTATTTACACACAATAAATGCACTCGTGTCACTCACGTTGTCGTTGGGGTAGAGAACCCTGGAGATGTTCTCAGCCAGGTTTCTGTCCAGCACGGCCTGAATGTAGCCACCAACATTAACTGTGGGACGACAGCAATGTTCAATGTTCAGACTGTGCTCAGTGCTGTGATGATTATGTAACAGTACAAATGAGAGTGCTCACAGTCTTTGAGGTTGAAGTCACAGGGGGCCTTAGCAGACCACAGTCTCATGGTGTTAACAATGTTGTTTCTGTAGCCGGGTACTGGAGTGTCATAGGGCAGAGCCAGAACCACCTGGATCCACATCACAAAGACTTCTTATCATTTCATTATTCTCTGTATGATATGTGAAGATCCGACTGTTAAGAGCTTTTTAGCATCAACACCATCTCTATTACAAAGTTATCCCTCTGCATTCTTTAGAATGGCCAGCGGGGAGCAGCTCCACTGGCTGCCAAAAGAAGTCCCATTGTATAGACTCTTATGGGGAATGACTCAACTTCTCTTTCCACAGAAGTTTACGGTTGATTCGCGCTAACCTGTGTGTCGACCCACTTCACTCCGTCAGCTGTGTGCTCCACTCTTCCGTAGAAGTGGACTGGGCGCATGTACTCAGGGCGAGCCTTCTCCCAGGGGTTACCGTACCGCAGCCAGTCGTCGGCTTCTTCCACCTGTGGAAACACTGTGTGATGATCTCGACGCTACACAAACTGAGCAACAACTCTGTTATTCTGTGCCTTTGACTGATTAGCTTCCTTTGCACTTCCTATTATGACAATTACTATTACCTGTGTTTGAAATGTAAAACTAGAAATACTGCTGCCTCTCAGTTATTTGACTATTAACTAACAGACATTTAAATACATTTCTAAAACTGCAGACACACAATAGAACGGTTATCAGTAGTGTGGCATTCTTAAAAAAGTCTTTCATTCCTGTTTTTAAATCAGACAGCATTTCCCATAAGCCTTGGACCAGGAGTCAACCTGTTCATCATTTTGGAGTTTGTGGAAATTAAATGAACTCATTCACTAATCGTAGAGCTGTATGAGGACGTGTCTGTTGTGTTCTGTTACAGATCATTCAAAGCACTTCCTGTTTTACGTTCAGAGTTTTGTATAGGCAAATCAGTCTTTTATTGAGGAGCAGCTAGAGGAAATGCATCATGGTTGTCGAGAGGAAGTGCCAACTCTCTCACTGTCTGCTGGGCCATCTTTGCTAAGTATGTTACAATTGTTCATTATATTAGATAAGAGAGACTCAGCATTGTCATACGAGTTAAATTTATTTCTAAAAACATTCAAATTAATCATAATACAAAACAGACAGTTTGAATTGTTTAAAATTGTTTTCAGTCATTTGTCTATCTGGACATGTGCTTACAGAGGGAGCACACCTCAGTACATACCATTTTATGGAGTCTAGAAGGACATGGGCAATATTTTCATTGGATGATGGAACAAGTGTATACATTTCAGTTAATTAAAGCGTTTTTGAATGGACAGTATTTTGGGTTAAATTGCAGAATTTAATATGTATTTGTTGGGACAAGCAAACCAAATAAAATCATGTTTTTTATTGTTTTTATCTTGTTTGTTCTCTCTTCCACAGCTCTACTCCGATAGGCTGGTTTGAACTAGAAAGAAGGCCTATCAGGGTAGATGTTGAGAATGGTTTGGTTGTTGGTTTTTCAGTTTTGTATGTTATGGGAACAGCATCACCCTAACTTTTTTAAAATCTTTGTTTGATAAATCTTTGATAAAAGTCGACCTGTTTTTTTTTTCTGCACACCTCCCGGGCAGCATGATCCTTTTGTGACCCTGCATCTCTCTTTAAACCACCATTTGTTGCATTAAAGCCAACTATTTGTTGAACTAAATATTTGGGTAAGAGTGAAAGAGAAATTCAGTTGCTCTGGGCTGCATGACTCATGTTTGGTTTACCAACTGTCACTGCAAGGATACAGACAGGAATGCTCAGATTTCAGGGAAGTACACATGACTTCTTCTTCTGTTAAAAAAAAGTGAAATCTGTTGAGGTCATGTCACCCAGAGGAAATGATCATGGAGGTCGGATGAGGGGGACATGTTTCCATGAAATCATAATCTAAAGCAGATTTAATCACAAAGAAAACCACCAAGGCAATATACCTGCCAGCCGCTGACGATTTTCTGATTGAAGATACCAAACTCGTAGCGGATGCCGTATCCATAAGCAGCCAGACCCAGAGAGGCCATGGAGTCCAGGAAACACGCTGAGGAAACAAGAGGGAAGGGAGGGGAGGGGAGGCAGGCTGCATGAGACAAGGCTGTCCACAGCACTAAACATCACTGTCTTTCAGCAACCAATCAGGAGGAAGCAGGAGCTCACCAGCCAGACGACCCAGTCCACCGTTTCCTAGACCGGCATCTTCCTCAATGTCCTGCAGCTCCTCCATGTCCAGACCGAGCTGAAGAACACATCAACATAGTACAATTATTGCAACGGATAGTTGATCAATTCATTAGTGGTCAGCTATTGACTTGGCTGCATTGAGTAAATTCATGCAGCCAGGTTCAAACATCTGCTGAAAGAAACCAGAGAAGTGAAGGAAGTGTGATGTTTGTTTGGGTGCTGTTGTCTCTTCAGGTGTCCAATTACTTTTGGCTGTGTAGCTTCCTACCATTTTGTACCCTCTCCCTCAGTGTGGAGCAGAGTGTGTGCTAAGAATGTTTTGAGTCCATAATTTAAGTCCTGCCTTTTTTTGCCCCCATGCTTCACCTGGTAGGTGGCTTCATCACAGGCGTTCTCCAAAGCCAGGTTAACCATGGTGTTCTGCAGAGTTCGGCCCATATAGAACTCCAGGGAGAGGTAGTAGACACGCTGCAGGAGAACAGAGAGAAAATGTTCAATCCACCCAGATTCACAAACTTTGTCCTCAAATGAACCGTCAGGACGTCCGTAAGGTTGTGATGTCACACCTACATGTATACAGTCTCCACCTTCAGCCACACCCCCACTGCCCAGATAAGCTACAATCCATCAACTGTGAATGGACTGGCCATGTGTTACTCAGAAAACATTCAGCTAATCGGAAGAGAGGCTCATTAATATTAATGAGACAAAACACAAGACAAAGCGTCCTGTTCCTGTTAGAGCTCCAGAGAGAAGACGTAAAAAAACACTTAACTGAGATGGTTTTTGGTTCTTAAAACATCAAATATATCTTCTTATAGATATTAAAACTTCAAACAAAACAGCAGAAAAGTGGAAAATATAGAACCTTTAAAGTCCATGTAAAGAAATAATAAATGTGTGTTTTGAGTTTGTCAGACCAAAGCAGAAAGTGTTATTACCACCCAGCCAAATTTGAATGATTAAAAATATCAACAAGTTTATGAAATTAGGTGCCATAATCAGGTAAAAATTAATTCTCAGCTCCAGGACTGTGGGGGCGTGTCCTTTGAATGTGACTAAAACACATCAGATGAGTTCAGAAAATGACATGACTAACTTTGAAACACTCTGAGCGAGATGAATTCATCTCTATCTCTCTGCTAGGGGTGCAGGGGTATGCTCAGGGTGGCTTCAGCGTGTCATCGAGCCACCCTTTAAGGACCGCCCACAAAATCCTGGACTGAAAACTGGTGAAAAACTGTTTGAACCTCTAACTCCACATTTCACTAATATATCATTCAAAGTCTTTTCACATGTTTTCAGCAACTAGTTTCCAACATGTCCAATGTATTTTGAAAGAAATCTCAGAAATGCCTTTACATGGACTTTAAATTTAAACATTCTTTCAGTAATTTATACTTTTATCCAAACCATTTGCAAAGGCTGATACATATGTTTCATCTACAATTTATATGTAGACACACACACACACACACACACACACACTCTATCTCTGGTAGGAAACAACAGCTGCTGTCAGAGGCAACAACAGCAGGGCTATTACTGGCAGCTACTCCAACAATATCTCTTCCACTCCACAGAGATGTCAATCAAACCACAAGCCCTCAGTAACACAGCACAGTGCCTCCTCACAGCTCTGCGAGAGTGTGAAAGCCAAACATTTAAAAAAAAAAGAAAAAAAAAAAAAGAGATGATGCGTCTAACTACATGAAGACGTGTCAAACTGTCCGTTTGTGCGTCCCGGATGACATTTTGGCAGACCCTTTGCCTTGTGACATGTCTAAGCGTGCTGATGAGTGACGGCGGGGGGTCGTTCAGGAGAGCAGATGGAAGAAAGGCATGTGCCAAAGAGAGAAGGGCATCCAGTGGTCTGTATAAATAGTAGAGGAGGGTTATCCAAAAGGTTACACACTTCACATTAATGACAGCTCCATGTATTAAAGAGGTTGTGTTGTGTCTCTGTGCTCTGTCGTCCAGCAGGTTCTCATGGATCGTAGCTGCTGCTGTGGTCCTGCATGACGTCCACTACATATATTACTACTGTCATTATTGCTACCATATCTCCATTACAGTTTATAGTTAGTTGATGATTTGCTGCTGCTGTATATCTGTGTCTCTCTATCTCTATCACAGGTTCAACTGCTACTATAATCATTTTATCATTCATTGTAATTCATTGTCATTTTGTCAGTCATTGTAATTGTACAATATGTTTGTGTTAATTTGTTCTGTACACGTGACATCCATTGCACGTCTGTCCGTCCTGGGAGAGGGATCCCTCCTCTGTGGCTCTTCCTGAGGTTTCTTCCACCTTTTTTCCCTGTTAAAGGTTTTTTGTGGGCAAGTTTTTCCTCACTCGAACCGAGGGTCTAAGGACAGAGAGTGTCACTCCCTGTACAGATTGTAAAGCCCTCTGAGGCAAAATGTGTTTTGTAAATTTGGGCTATACAAATAAAATTTGATTTTGATAAGTAAGCTTTATGTCAACACAGTATGGAGCCAATGCAGAAGTCAGTTTTTGTTTAAATATGTAAGTCTATGTGACCTTTAAATGTATTATAGGTAAAATAAAGTTGTTGGGAGGTGGACTGTGTCTGGCTGCCCAACCTGAGGCTGTAACAATCCACCATCACAGAGCTGAGGAGGTTAAAGCAGGATTACTGAGCATTAGTCATCAGGAAAGTTTACAGCAGGATGATTTATGAACTCTAAGCCAAACACTAAGTCCTCCATCACATCACAGAGAGCCATTAGACCATACAGCAGACTGGCAGGAGGCCAACAGGTGATGGCAGAAGCTGAGTGAACAGAATGGAAACAAGTATGCAGTGCACACATGCATCATGTGCCCTTTGTGAGCGTTTGGCCATTTTGTGCTGAGCAGTGTGTGCTGATGGTGAGGACGAGGACGGACGGAAGGAGTTACGTAACGCACATTTCAACCAGTTGCGTGTGTTCATCTCACACAGTGCAGGATAATGTCAGTATTCCAGAAACATGTTCAACTGTGTGTCCTCATGACATCACAGCAAGGTTACTGAGGCAGCTGCTGATGCACGAGCACGGTTATGTAACATGCAGAAGACATGTCGGCGTGCACGCGCGCGCACACACGCACACACGCACACACAAACTCAAACTCGGCTTCAATGCACCATATGCGTCAACACAAGGCCGGACATTCCTATAAAAGGACAAGGAGAGGAAATCAAAGCGCGCGCGCGCACACACACACACACACACACACACACACTAGGAGCACAGTGTCGCGCGCGGAGCGTCATTAGTCGCGATGCTGCAGCAGAGCCGCGGCCCCGCCCACCCCGCCTGTCAGCTGTGTGTGTGTGTGTGTGTGTGTGTGTGTGTGTACGTGTGTACGTGCTGGACACACTGCGGCATCAGCCCGCTGCTTACTTTCGGGTCTTTCTCATAGTAATGCTGCTGCGTCCGGATCCAGCGGCCCACCAGGTAGTCCCGGACTGTGTTAGCCAGGGCGAAGTAGTAGTCCCGCTTGGTGGCCACATTTCGGTCTTTCACCAGGGTGAAGTGGAGGTGCCTGTTGAAGTTAGTTTTCAGGTCGGCCACATTCTCCACCCCGGCCAGCCCCCTGACCGAGATCTGCTTCCTCATCTCCTGGTCCGTGAGCGGCTTGGACATGGTTACCGGCGGCTTCTGTTCGGTTCTGTCTGAATGTCAGGTCCACTTCACACATCCCCTGTTCCGGCTCTCCTCTGAGTACAGCCAGCCACTGAAATGTGACGCTCCAGCCTTTTTTATGTGACGTACGCGCTGTCAATAGAAACCGTGGAGGACAAGCTGTTCCGGGCGCCACTTTCAAAATAAAACTGGAATTTACAAGTGCGTCACACGGTTCATTGTAAGATTAAACACACGGCAAGTAAAGGAGTCGTGTGTAATCACGTCCTTTATTTATGTGAATTTGAGCTTTAAGTATTAAGGACTTCATTGTTTTCTTAAAATATCAAGTTGAATTACCTAGACTTGTCAGATGTGCTGAGAACATCGTAAAGGTTGCTTTTTTTTAAGTCAAACTGACGCCACTTCCGGTGCTAAACTAGTTGTAGCTCTGCATTCTCGAGAACTTCACAGAAACCAACTACTTCACACTTCGTTAATTCAAATGATAAAGTTTTATTTCATTATATACATATGGAGCTGTAGAAGCTAAACGAGTTCGAGAAATGCTATATAATATATGTTTTAATTACATGTGACAAACTGAACAGGTGAAAGCGAAACTATAATAAATGCAGCTTCATTTTGAAGATTGAAAAGGGGAGGAATTGAGGAGGAATCTTCAGTTCAAGATCACTTCACTGTCAGTCTGTAGAGTTCCATATAAGGTAATGTGGTGAGAAGATGGAGATCTACAACTTCAAACTGTTTCACTGGTGAAGATGGAGGTTTTGAGAGAGGATGGAGAGGGTCCTTTACAAAACCAGGTTATGTAATGGGAAAGAGGCAGCTAGCCAGCTCTGCCTGCACAAGAAAAGAAAAAGAAAAAAAAAAACTTGGCAAGCACTCTGACACAAAGGCTCTCCACATACGATGAGAGAAAGGAGTCAGGACGCGAGGACAGAAAGGTGAAATGGATCAGTTTAATGTTAAACCAAGCAAGATTTCAACAGCTATTCACTCAGGCTAGTGCCATAACACAACGGACCGATTCCAGAAACAGACAGTAAAACTAACAGTTTTTCCTCCAATAACTCGAGGGACAGATCTGTCCTTGCAAAAAGCAACACAAACACTGCACACAGTATCAGAGCAGAGAGATGCAGAAAAACAAGGACACGTCAGATTCTCAGCAGTCCAGTAAGAGTAACTATGTCATTACTGAGACGCAGGCAAGTAACAGAATTTAAAAAACAAATAAAAACCCTGGGAATTTCTGGAAAACAATCTGAGACAGTACTACAAAAAGGGTTTCTGACAGAACTAAGAAACACTTCACATCTTGTTATTACAAAAATATTAGTCTTATTTAACTCTAAGCCCATGTGGAGAACATGACAGGAGCATCAGTTTGTGAGTGAGTGAGTCATGCAGATTGAATTTCAATATATTAAACCCAATAATAGTTCATTGTTTGGATTTGAAGCAATAACTGTTGAGCAGAAATTAAACATGTGGATATTTGAGCAGTTTATTTGGTATACAAGTAACGTGACAAACTACGGCTGCAATGCAGAACAGAAGTGTGTGTGTGTGTCTGAGATCAGTGTTTGTATGCACACAAGAAGCTCTGTGTTAACAAACTTTAAAAACAGGAAAAAGAACTAATTAAGTTACATAACTTTACAAATTGAACCAACACAGCCTTCAGATGTCTTCACAATATCAAGGATCAATAAAAAATAAAGCACTGGTTATATTCTTTCTGTGAGCACACAACGATGTGCTGAGGGGGGAATTCATGGGAGGACGATTCTTCTGTGGCAGGGTTAATTCTGGGGTGGAGGAGGTGGGGGTGCAGGAGGCAAGCCGAAGGGGGGCATACCCGGTACCCCCATCCCCATCATGGTGACAAAGTTGGAAGGGTCCATAGGTGGCGGGGGTGGCGGTGGGGCATACATCATGCCAGTGGAGCCTGGAGGTGGTGGAGGGGGGAGGTGGGGGTGCGCCTGGGGGCAACGGGGGCTGGACACCGGGGGGAGGCGGCACCATAGATGGAGTACCCATGGGCGGTGGGGGTTGGGCTCCGGAAGCTGCAGGCTGCTGGGGCTGTTGCCATGGAGGCAGGGTGCCGGTGCCAGGACTGGACGTGGTGGTGGTATCTGCAAGGGAGGGAGGGCAGCTGAAGGTTAACTCTTTACTGTCAGTAAAACATCACACACAGAACGATCATGACTAACATGATAGTCAAAGTTAAAGTTATCCTGACGGTTGATTACAGCCAGTACAGAGGATTTGATATCCCACAATGCAATGTAAAAAGCAAAAAAGGCAAAGTAGTATCTAAATCTGTTTGAATCATGTGACACATTGTCCTCTACACACAACTTCCAGTGGAGTGAGTACTGAATGACAGAATAGTTTCAGATTTAGGTCTTACTCTGTTGCCAAGGTAGTGGTGTACTGGTTGCCATGCTGCTGGTTGGAGGGGGAGGTGGAGCCTGCTGTTGCCATGGTGGCAGAGGTCCAGAAGGGGGAGGAGGTGGCTGGTTGCTGGGGGGAGGAGGCGGGGGCGGCATCATGCCCATTGGAGGTGGCAGCAGACCTACAAGGAAACAAAAATCAAATGTTTGGTTCTGCAGTTCAGTTCTGATGACAGTCTGTTCTGTTTGGACCACAGCTGAGGGTCCAGTGATCATTAAAAAAACTCTTACCCATGGGGTGTCCGTGAGGTCCTGGACCCTGACCCATGGGAGGAGGAGGGGGCTGCATCCAGGGGGGAGGCAAGCCGTTGGGGTTGGGGGGCATAGGGGGGCCTCCCATGTTGGGCATGGGTGGAGGGAAGTTGTGGGGTCCTCCATGGCCACCGGGCCCTCCATGCATGCCATGGAAGTTTCTGTTCTCGGTGGGACCAGAGCTCATCCACGGAGGCCGGTTCTGCAGCACACAAACATTCAGCGGTCACTTAACGTGTTACAAACCAACAGGAGTCTGTTGAGTTATCGTGTGTTGCCAACTAACCGGCGGTGGCTGGTTGTTG
The DNA here is from genome assembly GCF_000972845.2 of Larimichthys crocea. NCBI lineage: Eukaryota > Metazoa > Chordata > Actinopteri > Sciaenidae > Larimichthys > Larimichthys crocea. The sequence continues at coordinate 52,915 of NC_040024.1, read as the reverse complement.
CTGTTGGGTCCTGCGGTCCGAGGCGCTCCTCCCTGAGTGCTGGTGTGTCCACCAGAGGTGGGGACCGGAGCCTCCCCGAGCTCAGCCATGAGGGACAGATACTCCTTGTCCATACGAGCCTTGTCCTGTGCAGACTGAGGAGGCTCGCCTCCTGTCGCTCTGTGGGCAGCAAAGGAGCTACACAAGACATTAACCAATGTTACTAAAACATTCAGAACATGCGCCAACAAATGAAAACTTGTGAAGCAGTCAGCTGAACATCACCTGGTGTACTTGCAGTCAGAGGAGATGTGGCCTGCCCCACCACACTTGGTACAGAGGGTGGTATTGGTGATGCTGCGTGGCTCAGCGTTCTGCCAAGGACGAAGGATCCTACAGAGACAAACACATTCAGTCTTCAGCTGCGCTCACAGCACATAAATCACACATCATGTGCAAGATTTGCTACAGGGTAATAGCTGCTCCTCTTGGTAACACTACAAATTTATTCAACCATCTCAAACAAAAGCACAAAGTCACTCACGACGAACTAATAAAGAAACAAAAAGACAAAGCCAGTGCCACAACCAGCAAGACGTCAATGCAAACTCAGTCATCGATCACAGACACATTGTTTAATGCGACTCCTTATCCGACAAGTTCGGAGAGGCACAAGACATTAGGCTACGTTTACACATAGCCGGGTATGTTGAGAAACAAATATTTCCCTCCCTCCGTTTTCCAAAATAACATCATGCACATAGCATCGTTTTCAAAAAAGTTTTCGTTTACATCAACCCGCATAAATATGCCATGGAGCGCCATCATAACTACGCCAAGCCTATGGGCGGCTTGCTTCTATGATCATAGTCATAACAAAAAGGTAAACATTGGTCGCACTTTTGGTGCATCAGCTGCCTAAAACTCGATTCATTTTCAGAGGTGAATTCACCGTTTGTGTGTAAAAGATCGGTACAAACGAAGGGAAATGCCTCTGTTTTTTAAAATACCTGTGTACGTGTAAACGGGGCCCAACAGCTGCCATTGGATATTTCTTAGCTAAAGATATGCAACCCATTAATACAGTCGAGGGTGAGGGTTTCAAGAAGATGCTTATTGCTTATTGATGCTTATGCTTATTATTATATTTATTTTGTTCTATAAATACAGAGAATTTGCAGAGCAGCTGGATCCATAGTTTATTTTGGATACATTTATGTTTTTCTATGCCTTATTTAATGTTCTATAAAGTATATTTATTTTATTGATTTAATGCTTTATACATTGCAAAACAGCTGTAAAGTACATATTTGTAGCCAAAATGTATTTTCAATTTGAATATTTTGCATAAAGAATCAATAACAAAGTGTTTTTTGAGAGAGAGAGAGAGAGAGAGAGAGAGAGAGAGAGAGAGAGAGAGAGAGATGCTGAATAAATGCATTGTGAAACTCAAAATTAATCGTTTGAATAATCGTGATTTCAATATTGACCAAAATAATTGTGATATTGATTTTTTCCCATAATCGAGCAGCCCTACCTGTTGTCGTCTTCCCTTAGTGTGCCGTTAAGTCTGGCCAGCTCCCTCAGCTGCATCTTCCGTAGGTCATTCTGATCCTCAGGTGTCTCAATGCCTTGCTTCAGAATGTTGCGGATCTGTGGACAAACATTTCTCACCATTAAAAACACAACTTCAAATCAGGTGTTAAGAGCTGGGCGAAGACTAACGCCTAACAGGAGCAGCATCAGGACAGGTGAGGTGATCTTACCTGCTCCACAGCTTTCTTAACGTTCTCCATCGTGTTGGCGGTGACCAGGGCGTGCAGAGGCTCATCTTCCCCTGGCAGCATCTGTCCATCCTTTCGGCCCACCTTCCCCTCTTTCACAGAACCTTTACCCCGGATCATGATCTTGGCACAGCACTCCTTCTCAATGTTCTTCAGTGTGTTACCACTGGAAAAACCAAAGAGAAAGAAAGTGAGAACTACAAATCTCCTTTAACTGTACAGACTGGAAACTCACTGGCTTATAGAAATATGTAAAGCATACAGTACAACACAACAGTATTATTAAGTCCAACCTACCGAGGTCCAATTAGCAGACCAACAAAGTTAATTTCAGGGTATTCATCTTGAGGGATCATGACTTTGTCATTGACTCTGGTGGCTGGAGGTCTAGAGGAAACAAAGACAAATTAACCACTCATCATTAGCACAACATATAGTTCTTAAGATCAACATCCATTAGCCCTTTTCCACTGCAGAACCAGTTTGGTTCCCACAATCAGAACTTTTAACAACGTTGCTTGGTTTGTGTACAGTATTTCTTGTGTTCATTGAAAAGCTGCAGTAGAAGGAACAAATGCAGATATCTACATATTGCTGAATCCCTGAAATCCCTGCTGTTTCCCTGAAAACAAATCACAAAGAAATCATACTTATAGTCTGCAGGAGGCTTGAAGTCAGGGTTGAGTCCAACCATCTCGGTGATGAGGGAGTGACGCTCCTCCTCAATCTTCTTCCGCGTGCGATACTCACGGGTGTTTAGCCTCTTGCCCTCGCTGTTGTAGATGGGCTCTGGAGAGGGAGACCTGAAAATGGCAGACAAAACACAAGACAAACATCATGGATACCTTTCAGGAAGTGGAGCTCTGCCAGTAACAATCACACAGGCTCCCTACAGCTAACTATGACTTGAAGAGTTTCAAATCTTTTTTGAATCAATGGGTACTGACATGTCTTAGAAACAATGAGATTATATTTTGGAAATTTGGATCTACTGAGAGAATTCTCAGACTATGTGACTCATGGCCAGTGCAAGAGCAAACTCAAAAAGAAAAGAAAATGATGAAGGACCTCTGCACTGACACACCAATGGCTAGAGTCCATTCTTTTATACAATTCAGGGTAAAAAGGGGGCAACCAAAGCTGTATAGTGGTAATTAACCCAATACACTGGAGGGGCATCAACCACAAAGAAAAAAACAAATACATGGCCACAACTAAACCTGCATACAGGATTGTTGGCCTACAAGAAAGGAAAGTTGGAGGTAAGAAAAAGAAACCAAAGCAAAATTTGCAATCCTAAGCAGAAACGCTGGCTTTGAGAGTTGCTTGGTGTTGACGTGGCGGAAGAGGTCCATACCTCCCCTTGGATGCTGAAAACCTGTGTTGCTGCGTTAAGGAGGTTCTGTGCTTGAAAAAGGGTTAGGTTGATGTGGGGTAATTTGGGTTAGAGAAAAGGAATTAAGATTAGATATCCACCTTTTCCTATGCTCTCCCATCAGAGAGCCACATTTGTGTCCATGTGATGTGAAGAGTGAGAGAAAAAATAGGTTTTTCCTTTTATGCTTCAAACTTCCAACGGTGACAACCTGAAACACCCCCAGTTGGTTCTGTCACATTAGATCGGGGAGTGATTTATAAGAGTGCTGCAGCTCTGCAATCAACTTTTTAAGTTGCTGTGGAAATGTCTGATTATAAAAAGAAACTCTATACAGTGTACAGACGACAGGGACGCTAGCTAGTAAAGGTCAACTTCACACACTCTTGAGAGCAAGCCACTTCCTGCGGGAACAGATCCTTATGGAAACTATGTTATAAGCTGGCCACTGCTTTTCCAGAACACGTACAATTCTGGAGGTTTTCTTCCAGACCTCAAGAGTCCAGAGGGAAAACTGGAACACTCCCCCCTTTCCCCTGGGTGGAAATATTCAAAGCCACATTACGGGAAAACCAGAGATGACCAGCGACAAATTATTTGTCAAGTCCAGGACAAAACCTATGAATCACTGGTACGTTAGGATGCAGGCTACACGCCATGAGCTCAGGCATCACGGGCAAAAAGTTAGAGAATATCCAGGAAGTAAAAAAAGGCAGGCAAGGCAGTATCAACTGATGGGAGTTGTGTGAATCTTTTCAAAAGAGCCAATTCATCTGAACTATTCCAACTTTAAAAGCTTCAGCACTGACTATTTAACAATCAATGCTTAAAAATCATTTAGAGTAAGGTGCATCGATCAAACCTGTTTCAGAAGAAAACCTTTATACATTATGCATCATATACTGTATGGATTCATACACAGCACTCTAAAACAGACACACAAAACAAGCAGTGGAGAAACGTGGTACATAAATGCTAACAGGCTAAATCTGAAGGAACTTTACTTAACTGTCGAGTCCAATGAAAAATAATCCAATAAAAAAAATATGGAAATATTCGAGACAGTTATGCCTGTAGTTACTTGCTAAACTTAACTGGCTGAAATGAATCTAAACTGGCCTATATACAGTGGGTTGCCCAAGCATTCATACCCCTGCCGCCTCTCACTTTGGACACCATCTCCAATTAAATTAATTTTAAATTCAATTATTTGTCATTTTACCCAAGATATATTTTTTTTTACTATATCATTATGAAACAGATCATATTAGCCGTTATATATCTGTTTGGCAAAATCAGGGATGGAGCACAACTTTCTCCTCTGAGGAAGACCATGAGGTTTGACTGAAAGCTCCTTTTTACAGTTTCAGTCAAGACCTGTCAAGACCAAGATTATTTTTTTTTAATAAACTGGCAACTACTTGTTCAAAAGTCTGACTTGGGCCAATCGCACTCATTAAATACCTTCTTTTAAAAATGAAAACTGAATAGAAAATAAAAAAAGGTTAATAGAATATGTTTTGATTTCAATCTAACTGTTTCATCATCTTGGGTAAAAATGTGCATATATCCAATTTTCAAAAACAGCTTTGGTACTAGAGATGGTCGAAACACGTAGTTTTAATTAATGGGGTGAAAGTTCTTGCACTCCACTGTACACTTTAGAGTTAATGTTATTCTGTCTACCCGTTTTTGCTGCAATTTTTCAGTAAACCTACTTCTAAAAATGTACCATTAGCAACTGAAAACAGGCTACACATAAATAGAAAACATTCACATCTGTTTACTGGTGATGAATGATGAGTATTCTCTGAGAGCTTTAAATATGAGTGTGGATCAGTTCTCCTCTAACACTAGACTTTGACAGTATGAAAAACATTTTAGTCACTTAAGAGATAGCTAACTAGATGCTACGTCTGCCAGCTAACGCTAATGCAATCTGACATTTTGGCTAAAAACCAACAAATATACTGAAAATCAACATTTGTCTTCCAAAAAGTCAAGAAGGTAGAGAAAGTGTTACTGTTCATGGGTTTAATCTTTTTCCGACCTGTCCTCAGGGTTAACAGGGATTCCCAGGTCTCCTGTACGCAGTTTACGAGTCAGGTCTTCAATCTGCAGTTGGACTGGAAGAATTCAGGTTAGGAAAGAAAAACAAGGATGGAGAGAAATGTGGTTACCACAACAACATCAGAGAGACAACGCTCCACACATTCGAGCTCTGTCTCATACATTACTGAGGTAAAGACAAATGGTGAGTCTGTTAAATCAAAAAAATTTAAAAAGGAGGTCAAATCAATCTCATAAGACTCTAAAGCATGAAACCACTTAATCATATCTGAGGACATCAGAGAACACGTTACCCAATATGAATATTATCTAGGGGTCATTTACATTAGCAGAAACAGGCCTGAACTTTTCTCAGTCAGTGATTAAACATGGAAACATATCAGTAAATGTCTAGACCATGATTCCTAAAAATGCCTGCCAAACTTTTTGAACCTGAGTCGTGGTTTTCTTGCGTGAAGATGAGGCTTCACTTGCTGCCGCTCATTGTGTTTAACGGCTTCGGCATTTAAAGGACACATCAGGTCTAAAAATCACTGATTGGTCTATTTGTTTTGCATGTTTCAGTAATAACAAAAAGAAGTGACCACAGTCACTCTTAGCACTCCACAGATCTAACACTGAGGGGCTGCAGTGACATACACAATTATTACATTTAGAAGGCAATGACAAAATAAATAAATCAGTCATCCCATGCACATTATGAACATTGTAATGAAATACCCCCCAAACACAGAGATTCACTGCTCACTGAAACCATTACTCTGGATTATTGAGATGAATACAGGCCCCGTGAACTGTGCTTCACAGAAATTTCATCTTAAAACGCTTCCCGTGGATTGTTTTAGGGGATCTACTGAATGAGCAAAGGAAACGATAAGTGTGACAACGGAAGGTGGGCACAGATGAACGTTTACATACCAAAGAACAACAACCATTACCAATGAGTGAACAACATCAATAACGATGTCAGTTATTGACAGAGGGGCTTGTTTGCTTGAGGATACCCCGTTGAGGGCCTGTGAAGGCAGGGTGTGCTACACTGCTGCTGGAAGGCATTTGTGGTTAAAACACTTTGCTTGAGGATCTTTTTTTTTTTTTTTTTTAAATCAGGCCAAACTAAGAACACAGCAACAAACGGTGTATGCTGAACCAGCTGGTTGAGTTATTAAAACATGTTAAATTGACTTGCCATTGAAGCAGCATTGCTCACACTTAGACCAATTGAAACAAAAGCACACTTTAGCGTATTAGGACATTATGGGGGAACGCCTCCATGCACAAGAACAATACTGATGATGTGGACGGGATCAAGCAAGACAGTGACCTGCAGCTCAGGACAGATAGCAGCAAGCAGTGGCTTTTTTTTTGACTCCACTTGTTAATGGCTGCCCAGTGGTATGCAAACTGTCAGACCACAGAAACACTTGCCACAGCAGAACCACTTTACTTCCAATGAAGAGAAATAACCTTAATTAACACCTTAATTAATTAACATCATCATGTTATGATCATTGCTAATTAAAATGATTGTTGTCTCAACAGTTGGAGCTAGGTTAGACATCCCGCCTTTTTGTGTAACACAGCAATGTCACTGTGGAATCCATTGGAAATGTAATGGATTGTTTTTAAGTCAGTAATGAGTCTTGTGGGTGCCTCTAGAGAGCTCTAACTGTTGGGAATTCAGCAAACAGGACATAAGTTTAACATTAATACTGGTAAGCACCATGTAAGGAAACTAGAACCTCAAACAGATGAGGCACTACAAAACAAAACTGCATTTACAATGTACATGGCAGCCTTAATTATCAAGAGATGTTGATTGGAAATTTACCTATATAAGCTCGCTCCTGATCCCGGGTCAGTCCAGGGGGAATGACAGTGGGCATGCCCGGTATGACGGTCTTCTGATCAGGCGTCTCGCTGCTCCAGCGACTCTTCTTCCTTTGTTTCTTCTGACCAAAATCTACTGAGAGAAACGGAGACATTATCCACTTTAGGCTCGATGCGTAACGTGATGAGCGCGGGTGAAGCGCTGCCCTGCGTGACCTTCCTTATCGGTGGAGATAAGAGGACACGGTGAGAGGCAACGACCCGCAACTCGGCGTGCTTAACAAAGCACCACCGGGTGCTCGTAGCATAAATATTGGCTGCTAAACCGTGAACACAGAGTCCTTACGGTTCAACAAAGCAGCTGTGTCGATATTACGCAGCCCTTCATATGGCTTAACGTAACTAGCGTAAGTTAACTCCGTGTAAAATGAATTCGACGTGATAGTCTGTCAATAACTAAACTTAACATGGCGAGGCAGGCTAACCTTCATGGTGCAGTAATGCCTGTCTGCCGTTAGATATGTCTCCGTTAAACAGTCCAATATTAGCTTTTTAGCTTCGAATTCAAACACTAGAAGCGGTAATATTAACACCGGTCGTTGCAAACCTAAACGAGCTACGTTAATACACATACACGTACATAGCCTTAGCTGGGCTGCCATTTCGTGCCAGGTTTCGATGCGGGGCCTTTAACCCGGGTTTCTTAGCCACATTAGCTGGCATGCCGCATCAACTGCTCGCAGGGTAACGTTAGCGGACGTTTGGTTAACTTACCTGGTTTGGCCAGTCCGCCCCCCGCAGCAGGTTGTTGAACCTGGGTGGAAAAATTCGTCGCTGGATTGAACTGATGTGACGGAAAAGATGCGGTTGGCATGGCGGGCTGGAAACCTTGCAGCGAGGGAAAGGATGCAGGCGGTCCCGGTGTAGGCATCAAGCCGTTGCCCGCACCAGGCCCAGCGTCAAACCCTCGTTTAGCGCCAATACTGGGGTGCAACTTCCCTAAAGGAGTTGCGTTTGCGCCCGTCGCCATTTTCGGTCTACCTAAATGACTTAATGTCGTTCAAACGTCAGTCGATTCAAACAGAAATTAGTTTAAATTGAGAAAAATATCTAACAAAGTGTCGCTCACGAGCCCCTTTCACATTACTTCAATCAAAATGGCGCCCGGCAGAAAACCACAAAGGATGATTCCATGGACGTGGGTTGACCCGCTGTAGTATAAAGCATCCCTATTGGCCAGACCAAGCCCCTCCCAGTGGGCCACGTTCTATTGGGCAACGTATTTTCCTTACCCTTATTCTGCAAACTGATTGGCTCATATATCCCGTTGATTGTATATATCCATGTCTTCCTGTCATAGACGTGCCCACTTTATCCAGTAATGGTCTTAGGACACTAGAAAATATAAACTAGAAATTAATAAATATTTTTAATATAGCCTGGCACTATAGATTAAATCGCAAGACACCTTTGATACCATTAGTGCAAATAAAAGCAGTAGAGCTTACAACGTATCAATGGTAAATAATTGTAACGTGTCTTATGGCAAAGCATCTTAGCTCACATCTAAAATTTTATATGAATATATTAGCCAATATGAATGCATCTAATTTGACCAAGTGAGTCAGACATGTACGTGCTTACAGTATGTTATTCCAGCTGCATGCTGACTTGCTGTACTGCATGTCAACCTATTTTATCTTGTCATTACACGGTAATACCCTCCTACACTTGAGTTGATATGGTACAGGACTAGCACCAGCAACAAATTCTTGGCAAATAAATTTATTTTCCATATGGTATAAGTTTAACTGTTGCACTTTGATGTGAATTCCATTTGACAGTATACCAAATGAGCACAAACACAGGTCACAGTCTTCAGACAAACAGATTTTAATTTGAACCTACAGAAATCATGACAGACGGTATAGGCAGTTGAGGTCATTTATGTAAAGGAACTACAACATACCCAAGATGTGAACCCTCAAATTCATTACAGCAAAGAAAACCAATTTAAAGTAAGTAATGTTTCTACTGACAAAAAAAAAAAGGAGAAAAAAAAAAAAAGATGATCACAATGCATCTTGATAAAAAGTTCAACATTGTTTCACAAAAGGTTTGATAGGACCCAAATACAAAAGTTTTTTTTGTTTGTTTTTGTTTTTTTAAAGGTGATGAAGCATACAGTATTTAAATGTGTTTCTCCATTGCTTCACATATGCAGTAACAATGTCAACTTACACAAACACAAATACACTAAAACGCACATAGTAATACGCAAGATGTGGCTGAAAAGAATTTATTAAATTTAATTAACATAAGACTCACCTTTAAAACATGCACCATGCACTACTTTGATTTGTATCTATTAACAGAGTCTATGAACATACAGCTACTTTCAGGGTTAACAAATTTCTGTTCTAACAGTCTGGTGAAAAGACGTCAAACAGGCTGGAGATGAACCCAGTATCTGCGCTTAGGCTAAGCCATTAGAACTGCACCAATAGCACAACATGTGATTGGGACAATGAAAGGTGGTCAACTGACAAAAGTTGTACTGCATGTTGAAGTCTAACCTGGAATGAGATCACAGCACAATGTTAATGCATTTAACCACTGAAATCTACTTGCTGGCTATCATGATGGAAAGCTGTATTGTAACCTTATTCTTACTACCCACACACCTCACATATATAGAGGGTGGACTTCTGCCTCTAGTATTACCAATGAGATATACTGTCTAAAATTTCATTTTCAGTGATTCCACTGGCACTTAGGCTATCCTATCAACTACATGTCAGACAGACAAGGATTAATATGTATATCGTGCCCGATCAGCGCCAGGATCCCGCGGATGTTCAAAGGTAGAACTTCTTGGGAGGGTGGACACCGGGGAAAGGCGCGAACGCTCATATGAATATCCATCTGCCTCAACTCTCCGAATCGGACTCCGGTCACGTGCATAGTATGAGGCGACTGGGGCTGGTGGAGGAGGAAGGGGACACTCGTATGGGTCGAGGTTAGAGGGGGGCAGACGTTCCCTCATTAAAGCTGTGGTGGTGGTTGTTGCTGGAGCAGGCAAAGGGACACCGCGACGTTCTTCGAAATAACTGCCTCCGTAAGAATTGGCCCTGTACTTCTCGTAGTAGTCCACGACCCCGTACGGATCCCTTTCCTCGTAAGGCGACCGTCGCATCGGGTAGGCTGGTACCGCGCCATAGAGCGAGCCGTTGCTCCTGTATGCCGCCTCGCTGCCGTACATCCGAGCCATGCTATGATCAGGAACAGCGCTTATGCCATAACCTGGGTGCGGCCCGTATCTCATTGCACCCTCGTATCCTGCGCCCCTTCGGTACCCTGCCATGCTGCTGCTGTGACCAGAACCCCGGGAAAAACCATGTACTGGAGCATAGCCGCCACCGTAATCTGGTTCGCCACTGAAGTCCGGAGGATAACCCCTGCTGTGACCACGCCCGGCAAATCTCGAGTCATCGTATCCATCAGACTTTGGCTCTGAGCCGTTTCTGTGGTAGCCATTTTGGTCTAGAGGGCATTCTTTGGACCAGTGGCCTTCCTGCCCGCAACGATAACAACCCGATCGGTCTCCCATTCCCGGCGCAGTACGCAGGCGGCTAGTCGAAAGCTTCACGCTCATCAGTTTGCCTTAAAAAGAAAAGACTCAATAAGGACTTATGCCTTCAATTTGTCTAAATAATAGAGTTGACATTTTTTTCCCTGGCATACTAAAGTCTCCTAATCCACTAGTGTGCTAAAAATCTGCATTATATTCCAAAAAAACTAACAACAATAAGACAATAATGGATTATGATTTGAGCATTAAAATGTTAAAGCTGAAATCCGTAACTTCCTGCATCCCCCCAGCAGAGATGAGTTGTCATGCAAGGTTTGCACGTAAAGTTGCTAATGCTCAATTTTTTAAAATCAAAGATTAACAGCTCAAATGATACTCTCCGAGTAGCTACGAAGGTTTGCGTGACAAAAAGTATTATCATGCGCCCATGTTGCAGTGTTCAAGGGGACTACAATCAAACATATCAACACGTGTGCGGAAACCAAATGAAGTACAAAGAAAACCTCATGCGCACCCGTTCTGGTGTTTATCCAGCCCTTAATGGGCCTGTGCAGCTGGGTTTGATTGGTAAAAATACACATATGGTTATATGTTACTTCAAATATTAAAATTGCGTTAACAACCTGAACAGGTGTGTCCTGACGACTCGATCATAGACTGCAGTAGGTGTCCATTTGTGTTTTACAACAATCCAACACAGATGGATAGTACCGATGACATTACGGATAGCAGCTTTAAAATCTGAAATATTCAGGGCGGCCTTTATTTTCTTCATCTTACCGTTACCCCTTCATCTTTCTTTATTTACTCACCTGCAGCGCATCCATAACTTACCTATCAATAATCAAAGGGCAGAATTGAATATTCTTGATAGAGCTTTAATATAAAAACCGTAAACTCCCTTTAAGCCCAGCCCGAGAGTTCACCTTTAAAAGCCGTGTTGTCTAACTGATTTATGGCCTCCATGGCGTCCTCCATTCGCTCCATGTGAACAAAGGCATAGTTTTTGACTATGTCGCACTCCAACACAGCGCCAAACTCTTCGAACTTGGCCCTCAGCTCCTGGTTGGTACAGGCGATGTTGCCAACATGTAGTTTGGTGGATCCTCTTGACTTGCCACGGCTCAGTTCCACATTCATAGGCTGGCCGTTTAGCTCGTAATGGTGAAGGTTGCGGATGGCTTCTTCTGCCTCCGCTTTGTCATCCATGTGCACGAAGCCAAAGTTCTTGACAATAGTGCATTCTGCAATCTTGCCATATTGGGAGAACAGAGAGCGAAGTTCATCTGATGTTGTGTCTGGTGACAAGTTCCCGATAAATATTTTCACCATTGTGGAGCGTCCACGTCACTAAGAGAGAGAAGAGGAAACCATTATTGGCAACATAATTCTACTGATTTAATTAAAACCCTCACCATTTGATTCAAGATAAATATAAATGTTTTATAATAAAAAACTTTTATTATCTATTTTGGAAACTTCAGCACTGGTTTGCATGCATTCACAAGGCTTTCCTGCAACCTGCATCAAGATAAACAAACTTAATCTGTGATGAGCCATGCTAACAATGAATGATCGATGGAGCAACACCGGCAGAGGTTTGGTGGTGCAGTTGTTCAACTTAACTTTGACAGTAAAAAAAAAAAAAAAAAAAAAACAGTTGCAGTCAAAGTGCCTCATTTTTAATTAAGTCAATTTGACTTAATTTAATTAACTGGGTTACTATTTGATAAGCTCTGTCCTACAATAACAACGACAAGAGAGCAGTATCGTACATGTATAATAAACTAAACAAAAGTCTCACTTGCTGTGTTATGAACACAGATTGTGGAAATGTTTTGTTTTTTGAGCATTCACAAACGTCCTCCTTTCTATACACTGGCATGGCTCATATTATCAACTAATACCAGCTTATGACAAGCCCTGTGTGTGGTGTGTGGGGTTCCTCAAAGTTTAATCTTGTTGTTCTATATCATATCAACAGATGTAGCAACTAATACATAACTAGAAACTGCAGTATAGAAATGCCAAAGATATACAGTACTTGAGGTCATTTTTAATTTAGAAAAATAACATTTATAATATGATTAAACAAAAAAACGTATGTTGACGTGTTACTGGCATCAAAAATCCAGTGTTGGCTGTGCTCTAGGACTATATTGATATATCAAACTATGTCATATGTGAAAGAGAAACCAATATTGAAATGTGCAGATGCTTCAGTTCCAAATAAAATAAAATAAATATTTTCTATTCATTTTATGAAAAACACATCATCACACAGAAACATCACAGAATGTTGCTGAAAATCTTTCTAACCCTGCACCCTGACATACATGTCTATGAAGCTACAAGTAGTATAAACTTTGATTGTCACATTCAGCTGCATGGAGCTCATTACACCACCGCCAAGAACCTGACTGATAATGACCTGTTTCTGTCTCCAGTGTGTCCTGCAGCTGACACAGTGTGACACAGTATGGGTTTGCATTGTTTATCCTTGGTTAGGTCAAAAATGATAACATTACTTGACAAACACACTCGGCTCATTCTCAGATCACAGCAGAAGCAGGCTCTGCTAACTTCCACGAGCTGCTGAGCTAAAGATCAACAGTTAACACTCAGTGTTGGCTCCTTCACGGTTAACTATTAGCTTAGCATGAGCCATCCATTTAACAGAAAGCCTGTTTGTTACAGGCCCAGTTTAGAAAAGTGCAGAGTATTGTCTAACACAGATCTGTATTGTTCATCTGTAGGCCTGCGTTATCAACAACAATGAAGTGAGTTCACGCACACACTACGCTAATGTGAGCTCGTTTATCTAAACTGTAGCATTAACAGTCAGAGTATATCTCTATGTGTTGTTTAACAGCAGTAAACTTACGTAACAGCCTCCTGTACGCTTTAATGCAGTCGCCTTAACTAAACACGTTACGCGCAGCTAGCTACCGTTAGCCTGTAGCTCGTGTTAGCATGTTCGAACGTTTTTTCGTTCGCGCTGTTTGCTACAGACGCACGAGACGGGACTAGCTGGAAGCACGGACACATTTCAAGAACCGGGACACGGTCTGCTTCTGTTCGTATCACGGAGCTTCAATTCTTACCTTTAAAAGCTGCAGTGTGTGTGTCGAGCCTCGGTAAATGAAACGACGACAGACGCTTTACAAACTGACGTTACATTAGCAGCTCGTGACCAGGCGAGCGCCACAGCACGCACGCGCGCGCAAACACACACGCGGGCCTGTGGCTAACAGGCTAACGCTTCAAGTGATGTTAGGACGAGGGAAAACAAGCTACATCCAACTGACGGGCTGGACAGCGCTGCTTCAACTGTTGTAGCTGCGTTAATTCAACAGAGAAAGCAACTTTATTAAAGTAGACGCATAAAACATATGTTTAAATACACAGGAGCCTGCACAGATACACACATGATAAAAAAACAAACAAACCCAAATGAGTTGTCTTTGAGAAACCTGGCCCCTGACCATGGCTTTAATATATGGTAAGCATATATCTGTATTCTCCATAAAAACTCAATGTCCCCTCACACATATAATCAAAGGATGAAGACTGAAAAATGAATCTAAATGTGTTTAACACAATCTCCTTTGTCCTGTTCCAATAATTAGATCTTGTGAAAAATGAAATGACTCTTCTTAAACAAAATTGTACAGACATGACTGTAGAGTAGGGCTTGAGTATATACTTTATATATGATAAATTGACTCATTTCACCACACTGTTTATACTGTAAGATCCCAAATAGTCATTACTTTAAAGGTGCATGCAGTGTGTAAGATTTGGGCCTTATTTCAGAATAAGGCAGACCTGTAAGCTATAACTTTTTTTTATGCATGTGTAATCAGCTGAAAATAAGAATATTTTAGTTTTTGTTTTTTTAAAAATGAGCCTTTTATATTTACAGTGGCTGCCATGTTAAAACACAGTTTCTACAGTAGCCCAGAACAGACCAACTAAATAGTGACTCTTGACTCAGCCTTTCAAGTGTTCTTTCTACTTTACACTCGGAAGGCGAGAGTGAGGTGAGGAGACACCACCAGCTGCAACTAAATTCGACACACTGAACCTTAAAAACCAGTTTATGACTTTTGCATCAATGTGAACAAGCATGTGGACCCTGGTTCAGATTTGAAATGAAGTGAATAGTTCCATCACATCTACAACCAAAGTTTGACACCATCAGGTGGGGATTCAAACAAACAAACTGAAAAGTGTCAGGTGTGACCAAAGTCATTTTGGTTTTATTAAAAATCAGATTAATTTGAGATTTTTAACGTATGCTGGTACCTTTACAGCTAGTACGAAAAATACAAACTTCAACTCCACCTATATGCAAAACAGAGGCACCTTCAACAAAACACCAGTGCCTCAGCACAGATACAGCACGAGCCCTGAGTCCCGCCTCACATTTCTTTATCTGCTTATGCTGCATTACACAGAGAGTATGAACATCCATTCCGGACTACATTTCAAGACATGATGGGTTATTTTCTGTTGTCCACTGTGGGCAGAGCCTGAAACATCAGCAAGGAGAAGAAAACACAGTCCAGACGTTCCTTAGTTGCACAGTGCATGTCAGCCAACATTCTTGTTTCAGTGTCACACGATGACACTTTTATTTCAGGAATTCTGACTTCAGCAGACACCTCGTTGTGCATTAGAAAACTGATCAATCATTTTTGTAGACAATCAAATTACAGAAAAATGAGGCTGGAATGTTTAAGATTCTTCTTCTTACCTTTGAATTGAACTCAAAGGTGATTCTGTATCCTAACTGAACAGTCAGTTGCATGGATATGGATTCATGTCTTGTTCAGTGTGTATCACTGAGTTCGTTCCCTGTGCTGCAGAGAGGGAAAAAAAGTCTTTTCCCACCCAACATAAGACAGCTTACTGTGTGTGCTGACCTCCAGCAGGATTTAATTTTAGTTGCAATAAAACACACCTGATGAGTCATGGACCTCCACAGCATATTGTCAAATTCATTCTTTATCCACATCCATAAAACTGACCCCAGATCATGTCAAGACGTGTCTCTCTTCTTCTGCACTACAATCAACTGATAGAGCACGCGTTAACCCTCATCCCATTCAAAAAGGAAGATAAATGTTCATACAATGATAAAACGAAAACTCTTTTTCTAAATAAGAAACAGAAGCCAAACAATTAACATTTGCAGAATTTAACAATTTGCTTCTTGTGAGGAAGAAACACAATATGAAAAAAAGACATGGATAAAAACCGAACTGAGAAGCTGCAGAGCGAGTGAGCAAATTACTGTTTTATGTGTCAAACAGTGCAGCTTTCTAAATCATCCTTATGGTTATATGGATGTGACTGAAAGGATGATTCTTCTGCAGGCAGCTGGGATCGCAGGTGCCTGGAAGATGCCAACACAATTCCTAATTGTTTTGACGTGTCATACACTTTCATCTTGCAGACAGCTGGAATCATGTAGCTTGAAGAAGTGTCAGCAAAGGGGAAGTCCTGCAGTTCACAAACAGACCTAGAAAGACAGCGGAGACACAGCTTCAGTGACAATCCACTTCAACATCCCAGTGATGTTTTATGGTAAAATGTCCCTCTTCAGGTCAAACTAACGGTCATACTTTGTTTACCGTGCTGCTCACCTTGGCATCATGGCTTTAGTAAGGCGTATAGCGTGGCGTGTAGTTATCCTTGGGTCGTGTCACACCATAGGAGCTCCTGGTGCCTGACTCCGGCGACAGCCGTGTTCGCTCAAAGGTGTAGCCTGCTGGGGAGACTGCTGGTACTCTTCTGATTGGGCTTCGGTCTCGTGCATAGTATGATGCAGCTGCTGCGGCTGAAGAAGGTGGAGGCATTGGCCGGCGGTCGTATGGATCTATACCGGAGGAGAGCTTTGAGAGGGAGGAAGGGGGGGGTGGGGGGGGGGGGGAGATAGGGCATGCGACGATCCTCGAAATAGCTTGAGCCATAAGGGCGAGCTCTGTACTTCTCATAATAGTCAACACTGCTATAGAGACGGTCACGATCATAAGCTGATGATCTCTCAGCGTAGGGGCCTGCTCTGCTGGCGTACCTATCCCCCAGCTCAGAGCTGAGCCTGCGAGGGGGAGGCGGCGGAAAGCCACCTACGTAACTAGCCCGACTATACGCAGAGCCACCCATGAAATCAGCTGCTGGAGGTGCGGCCATCCCGTAGCTGCCCCTGCCATAACTTGGGGGGCCGTGTGGGGGGGCCCGCCCGCTGCGACCTCTTGCGGCGTCACCGTGGCTACCGTTCCGACTGACTGGGCAGTCTTTCGACCAGTGACCATGTTTCCCGCAGACATAGCAGCCGGTATGATCTCCCATTCCCGGGGCAGTGCGAAGCCGACTGGTGGACAGCTGTACGCTCATCAGCTTGCCTTGTAAGGAGAGAGAAGACACGCATGAGACCGTGGGGTTCTGACACGGACAGGCTCTTACCGACTATAAGAACACGTTAAATGCATTTGACGGACAATCACTGAGCGAAGCGGAATGATCTGCTGCGCCAGGTGCAGGCCATTGTCTGCCAGTGCCTATTCACCAGTTACACTGCCGCTGGAGACATTGCCAAACTTAGTGATTACTCTCAGTCCATCTGGTCAATTAGTGAAGGGAAAAAAAAAAATCAGCTAGTGGATTTTACTTGTCACGAGAGCTCTACGGCGACAGAACAGAATCCACATTGGTATCTACAGACAGCAAAGACAACTAGCTCTATCCTGCCCAAAAGTTCACCTTTGAAGGCTGTGTTGTCCAGCTTTTCGATGGCATCCATGGCGTCCTCCATTCGCTCCATGTGAACAAAGGCGTAGTCCTTCACTATGTCACACTCAACCACGGAGCCAAAGTCTTCAAACTTGGCCTTCAGAACTTCGCTGGTGACCCCTTCGCCAAGGTTGCTGACATGCAGCTTGGTGGTGGACTTGGGCCTCCCTTTGCTCATCTCCACATTCATGCGCCAGCCGTGCAGCTCGTGCTGGTGGAGGTTTTGTATGGCCTCCTCTGCCTCGGACATGTTGTTCATGTGCACGAAACCATAGTTTTTGACAATGTCACATTCTGAGACTTTGCCGTACTTCTCAAACAGTTCACGCAGCTCCTCAGCTGTGGCATTGCAAGCAAGGTTGCCAATAAAAATTTTCACCATGATGAAGTTCTGGGTGCCCTGAAATATTTCAAAAAAATATGTCAATTACAACTATACATAACCACAACCAGCATCCATTAGGGTTATTCCCACTATCTGTCAGTGAATCATTGACACGTTTACTTTTAGTCATTAAGCCGCAGCTTTCATCCAAAGCCACTTACATAAAAGTGAAACAATCATGGTACAGTGAAGGGGAATCATTTATAAATACACTCATGGCATTCATGAAAGTTATAGGATTAAATGTGTGTTAGGAACGTTTAAAGGTCCAGTGTGTAGAATTTAGTTGCAGCTAGTGGCATAATCGCTCACCCCACTCTCACCTTCCTAGTGTAAAGGTGAAAGAACACTTGAAAGGCTGAGTCTAGAGTCACTATTTAGTTTGTCTGTTCTGGGCTACTGTAGAAACATGTGTGTTTCAATGGCAGCCTCCATGAAAGAGGACCCGCTCCCACTGTAGATAAACTTCAAATAACAAAAATAAAAAGATTCTTATTTTCAGGTGATTATACATGCATGAAACATAGCTATATTATTACATAACATGTCTTTTCTTTTCATTTCTATACTGAAATTAAAAGTCCCCAAATATCACACACTGCACCTCTAAGAGAGGCATATATATATATATATATATATTTTTTTTTTATTTATTTATTTCTACAGTCACTTTCTATTTTTTTTATATAGTCTTTGTATAGATGTTAGCACAGGTTAACCTAACACAGTACTATATTTATTTTCTATGCAAAGGTTTAACTCCTCTGTACATTTTTTAAATCCTATGCAAAGGTTTAATTTCTCTGCAAATGTTTGACTTTGCTACAAATGTTTAATTCCTCTGTACATATTTAAATTTAGATCTATCTCAGGTTAATTTTAATGTATGGTTACTGTATTATAGGTTAATCCTGATGTATGTTTAATGTATGTTTGCATGCTGCTACTGGATGCTTGAATTTCCTGGGATCAATAAAGTATCAATCTATCTATATAAATATACCGATATGAATGTGGTGGACAAAATAATACAAAGGCATTGATTTAATCTGATGATCACTTTGGAGGCCATCTTTTGTGAGCCATACAGTTTGTATTGTGTTCAAACTAAGGAGTGACTCTTCAGTGAGTTGGAAACTTGAACGTCTCTCTGCTGGTCGGGCTGTCAGATGCATGCCATATGGTGAACTGGTGTGCAACATGTACACAAGTCTTGCCTTCGACTAGAATACAGTAAACTTTTTTTAATGTATCACTCATTGACACATGATCACCATGCTGGACTGAATGCTCAAAAGCAAAAAATTACCTACTAAACTGAAGAGACGTTGGATTTTAAAGGGTCAAAGCGCGCGTAAACACGCAGCTACTGTAAACTGAGCCGAGAAGCTCGTGACTAACTACAGCGTGGACTGGCTCCACGGGCTCAGCTCAACAAAAACACACTCCCTCGTAAAGATGTGGCACTTTTTAAACACCACTCGTTGAGTTTCACATTCACCATTTTCTGATGTTTGCTGACGCAACGTGTAAACAAGTCGTTCGAGCTAGCCGGCTTGCTAACACTAACGTTGTTAGTATTGTTCTGTGTGTCGTATTAACTAACTTAACACTGCAGTCTAAAGGGCACTCTGGTGTTTTAATAGAAGTCAGCAGTTGGTGTAGGCTGCGCACTGCTTCCATGTTCGTCCGTGTTTCAGTGTAATGGCGTTCTAATGTCTGGTTAATGAGGGCGTATGAGGCTAACACATTAGCTGGCGAGCTAACGCTCCTCCGCCGCGTCAGCTCTCGTCCCCTTAGAGGACTCCTACATCAACGCTACAGTGTCCGGGACGTGTCTCCTGCTCCCTCAAACGTGTTTCGCCCCAAGTTTGAACCGTAAAATCTCTAACCCACCTAAAAAACGATGCAGGCCTCGTCACCAATGAATGAAAAGTGAAATGGCGCTCCTGCACCCTTGATGCTGCTCCAGCCTCCTCTGCTTCCTCTGCTCAGCCTGCTTCATCAGCGCCCCCAACCGAGCGGAAGTATGTACTGCACTTACACAGTATGCGTCCACTGTACACACTGTACATCCACTGTACATCCACTGTACATTCACTGTACACACTGTACACCCACTGTACACACTGTACATCCGCTGTACATCCACTGTACATCCACCGTACACACTGTACAGCCACTGTACATCCACTGTACACACTGTACACACTGTACATCCACTGTACATCCACTGTACACACTGTACAGCCACTGTACACACTGTACCTGTGAGGACCAGAGTTATTTACATCTAAGGTCAACGTAAAATGTGAGATTTATGGAACTCAAAGTAGTTGTATTTGGCCTCTTTGTGTGTGTTGTGCTTTTTTAACAACAGTAAAAATCTAATAATAAAGTTAAATTAATGTCATGACAAACTATCAAACCCACCTGTTAGACTCATTAGCACACTTTGTTTTTCTGTTCACAACCATGACCAATAATTTTTATTTTTTTTGTTGCATTTTTCAGTTCATTCAGTTCATTTTCATTTCATTGTTCTCTTCAGAAATGGAAAATAAAGTTTATTCCCTCATTAATCCACAAACCTCTGTTGTAGCTCCAAGTAATCGTCAGGACAATGAAAACTACAGACAGTAGCAGTAAACAGTAAATCTAAGTAAAAGCTTCACGACATCCGTTCAGTGAGTGTGCTGCCACAGGCGCATCCATGTTTCTCTACAGTCTATGGTCCAGACTGATAGCATCTATGACATCTCAATCATCAGGAATGGAAACATCTCCCCTGCTGCAGTGATACTGTGAATTAGGCCGGTAACATGAACTGTTTTTACATTAAAATCTCGGCTTTTGCGGTTTTAATTAGCAAAACAACTCACATCTCGATATCTCTCTCAAACACGTTTGTCCAAGAAGAAGAAAACATTTTTTTGGTTTTTATATAGCACTTTATTTACTGTTGGCTCAAACAAACAGTTACTCAATCATTAATTTAGTCTAGGAAGGATGCAAATTTCAGCTCTGAGCCCATGAGCCCACTGCTGTGATGACCCCTTTTACAGATCCAAACACCGACCAAGAGACAAGGTATAATGACCTCCATTTGGACAGAGGGGTGCTGCTATACCGACCTGAGAAGGTATGCTACATTGTGATGGCCTGTGGCGTCCTCCACAACATGGCACACCGCCATGGCATACCACTGCCAGAGCAGAACATCCCCCCAACAGAGGAACCAGATGCCGGTCCCGTCAACTTCAACCCACCCCAGGAAGCCATACGGGCCTGGCAGAATGTGATTTCAAACATGTAAAGAGGCAAGGACAGAATTTACTTGTACACAAGTGCATTTATTGCTTTACTCATATCACTCAGTACATTAATTAACTGATCCAGACGATCTTTGATGCCACCAATGGCTCTCACCATTTCCTCTTGTGACTCCTGCATAGCTCGGGTGAGGACATGGCCAGTGGGACGGTCGTCAGCAGCTGGCATGGAGACGTTGGATGAATTAAACATACAGTAAAAACGGAAAACGTGGATGAAGCTGCCCGTATTCTTACCTCTGAGTTGGCCCTTATACAGGACTGGCTTATGAGATCTTGCCTGCTGTTAAACACCAGAAAAAACTTGTGTATGATGTTCTCTAAGCATGCAACTAAAATTACACATTCTAATATATTTTTGGGTGATGACGAACTACCACTGGTGCAAGAATACAAATACCTAAGTGTCATTCTGGATTCGACTCTGTCTTTTAGGAGCCACATCACAAAAATATCAAACCCCATTAAATTTAACCTAAGTAAATTTAGACAGATAAGGCCATCTCTAAATGGTAGTGCCGCTTTAATATTGCTTCACTCAATGATATTTTCACACACAGATTACTGTATAACAAGTTGGTCTTTTTCTGGAGCCACTGCACTCAAACCAATTGAATCCTTCTATTCTCTTATCACTACTGTAGCATTCTCCCAAAGTATAAATTACTAAGTTTTGAAAATTTTAAGAAATTTAAAATAGCTTGTCTGATGTTTAAAGTCCTTCATGGACTGGCACCACCACCATTAAATGATAATATTAAACTGAGGGTAGTCAGTCACTACACTACTCGAGTCACCAGAGCCTCTGCCAGAGGTGACTGTGAGGTTCCTCTTCGACGAACCACATTTGGCCAAAATGTCCTATTATATAAAGGTAGTATACTGTGGAACAGCCTACCCACCTCAATTAGAGAGAGTCCCAGTATATTAACATCCAAGGGACATTTGAAGGTGTGGCTTCGATCTAATCAGATTTGTGATCATAACTCACCGTAATCAGTATGCGATCACATCATGTGTTTTTGTGAAACTTTTATTACTTACAATGTTTTATACAATTCCGGGTTAATGTGCAATGTCCCTGTTTGTAGTAATGTGTCTCTGTTGTAAGCCTTTTTTTTGTCTCTCTCTCTCTCGTCTGTGTTTTCTTTTGCTGAGTTTTTAACTGTCCTTCTTTTCCTCTTTTTTAACATCAACCTGCCAAGGGACTACGGTTGGAAATTAGCCTGTGGCTATAAACCGGCATATTTATATGTAAATGTTTATTAATATGCACTGTCCCTTTTAAATAAATAAATAAATAAACAAATAAATAAATAAATAAATAAATAAAATAAGTACATGAGTCATGTTCAGTTGGCCGTGCTATGAACAATAATTCAGTCGGAGACCACCATGTGTGTGTCCAGTCGTAGCGGTGTCCGTTTTATTTTTCTTCCCAACTTCCGGTCCCCCACTAGGTTACAGAACAAAGGTTCCCCCTTAATATGCCTAACACTACATCCCCCTTTCTGAATAGGAGATGCTGTTAATGACAAAACACAATGACCTTTAAACACTTACCTACGTTAAGATCACAACAAAACTTATTCAGTTCCTCTGACTGTTTTACTTTAACTCATTACTCAAACATTGACCTCTTAACATTGCATTAAGCTTGACTTTATCTCATTTCAGTAACCTTACCTTAACTGATAATATTCTTGAACTTGTGTTATTGCCAGTGCTATAACCATTACAGTATTTCAAATGACAAAATGGTCCTTAACCTAAGAGTAAACATTCTGGAACTCTTTTGTAAACATACATCTGAAATAAATCATCAGCATGAAAATAAACATCTTCAGCATTATCAACTGATACAATAAACACATTTTTTTCTTTTGTGCACCATAAACACATTTTCTCTTTTTTTTTCTTTTAACCTCCGGTTTATTGACAGACATAGTCCTTCAGGTACCCTGGAGGTACTCCTGGAGGTACTTCGTCCTGTTGGACGTGTCTGCTGACCAGAATCATCACCAGACACCGGTGCTGCAGGTGTACTCACACCTGCTGGTTCGTCTTCACCCGGTGTGTCTGGCTGTAGGACGGTGGGAGTTTCTGGTGCTGTAGGGGTGGGTGACAGATGGTAACGGTTCCGTCGCAGAGTGCCCCTTGGTGTCTCGATCATGTAGGACCGTGGAGTGCCTGCATGAGACACCACAGTGCCCCTCTCCAGGATGTCTTTGACCCAGACGTGGTCACCTTCCTGCAGGGTGGCATTTCGTGTGCTCTGTGGCGACGATCGTATTCTCCTTCTGTTTCTTTTTGTATCTCCGTTACACTCTCCTCAGATTGTCCCAGATCAGTCCAGCCTGGTGTAAGCGGGATGGGATGACAGGGACAAGGTGTTTGGATTTTCCTGCCATGAGGAGTTCAGCTGGACTGTGTCCATTGCCAGAGGAGCGGCACGGTAGGCCATAAGAGGCAAGATAGAGGACGTTGACTTTAAGAAGGCTTTGACTGTCCTTACGGCCCGCTCTGCCCCCCCCGTTGCTCTGAGGGAAGTGGGGACTAGACGTCACATGGTCGAAGCCCACTGTTGTGCGAATTTTCTGAAGTGCTCCGAAGCAAATTGTGGCCCGTTGTCGAGCGCACTACGTCTGGTATGCCATGACGTGCGAAGATGGATTTGAAGTGCTCGATCACGCATCAGATGTGGTGTGTGTGAGCTTGGCAACTCAAAAAATCTTGAAAAATAGTCCACAATGACTAGATAGTGTTTGTTGCTACCGTCTGAAACAGGTCTGCACCGACAGTGGACCAGGTCTACAGGAAAGTCTGTAGGTTGCAGCGGTTCTTTGAAGTTGACTCTCTCACGGCTGCAAGTGTCACAGCTCTCAATCAGCTGTGTCAGCTTTTGTTGAGGCTGGGCCACCAACAGACTGCTTAGCTCTCTCCCTACATTTTGTAATTCCCAGTGGCCCTCGTGCAGTTTCTGTAAAATGTCGGCTCTAAGCGATGCTGGAATGACTAGTCTACAGCCAAAAAGCAGCAGACCGTCGTGAACTGTTTAGCTCACCTGAGAAGGGCAGTAGAGGCCTGGAATGCTGGTTGGATGGAGAATTTATCCGGCCAGCCATCCATGCAGTATGTTTAAGCGTGTGGATAAAGAATGTCTTTTCCTGATGTGCCTGTATTTCTCTAAGTCTCTTTCAGTTGCAGGCAAATTTGCGATGACAGTGTTTGCAGAGACTCACCTCTTCCTCCTGCAGTCCATCAGCTGTGCCGCGGACTGGAGCTCTGGAGAGAACATCAGCTGTGGCGATGCTCTTACCTGGCACAGGTGAGATGGAGTATGAGAATCTCATGAGCCGCATGGCGTAGCGCTGTATGCGAGGTGGCAGCCTGTCTAGACTCTTTGAGCCATAGGGGAACTAAGGCTTGTGGTCTGTTTCCACCGGGAACTCTTTCCCAATCAGGAACTCTTCAAACCCTCTCGCAGGCCCACGTAGTAGCTAAGGCTTCCTTCTCAATTTGGAGCGTAACGCCTTTCTGTGCCGCTCAGTCTCTTGAAGCAACGCTACCCGGCTTCCAGTTGCTCCCTCTTGTCTCTGTAGGAGTACGGCCCCAAGCCATACGATGATGCATCCGCTGAGACGAGTGTGTCTGCATTCGGATCATACAGGGCATGACCCGGTGGCGTTGTCAACTCTCTTTTGATTTGATCAAAGGCTTGTTGTTTGCTGAGGCCCCCAGGCCACATGTTGGACTTCCTCAACAGGTCACGGGAGGAACGCGTTTTCTCCGCTAGGTGAGGTAGAATTTTCCTAGGTGGTTGGTCATCCCGGAAGCTCTGACCTCACTGACGTTGCTGGGCACTGCCATGTCTTTTACGGCTCTCACCTTATCAGGGTCAGGGCTGACTCCAGTGGCTTCAAGGACTTGGCCCGAGAACTTGATCTTGGCTTTGAGAACTCACACTTGTCATTGAGGGTCACGCCAGCCTCCTGAAGTCGCACCATGCCTTCCTCAGCCTCTCATCGTGCTCTCTCTGTGTCGCGCCCCAGATCAGCACGTCGTCCATCTGGACAGAGAACACCTTCCAGCCCTTCCAGTGTGCGTAGATATGCGCTTTTGGAAATGTTCTGGGGCAGACGATATCCCAAAACACAGCCGGTTGTAAGTGATACCGCCCAAAAGGCGAGATAAACGTGGTGAGGAGAGAAGAGTCTTTGGAGAGCGGGATCTGCCAGAATCCCGATTTTGGCATCAAGTTTTGAGAAAACCTTGGCGCCAGCAGCTGTCCTAATGTGTGTTCGACAGACGGCAATGGATGTTTCTCCCTCTTACTGACTTGTTCAGCTCTGTGAGGTCTGAGCAGATCTAACTCTTCTGAGCTCTTTGAGCACCGCAACCATAGGTGCGCACCCCGCTGTAGGCTCAAGCCACCTTCGAAATCACTCCTTGCTGATCCATAGACTCAGCTCCTCCTTGACCTTTGGCAGGAGAGGGAGCGATATGTGTCGTGGCGTTGACAGGGAAAAAGGTTTCGCATCTGGCTTCAGTAACATGGTGTACCACCCCCTCCATTTTCCCCGTCCGAGAAGAGCTTTGGGAATCTCTTTTTACAGTCTCTTTGCTGTCTAGGCTGAGGCTGTTGACTCTGGCGACCAGCTGAAGCGTCATAGCAGCTGCTCCACTGAGAAGTGGTGTGCGCAGTCCTTCCACCACAACACTTCCCGCATGTGCTATGCTTGCTGTTACTAAGGACGGCTGTGAATTTTCCTTTCAGCTTCAAAGGTACTCCACCCGGTCCATAGAGGTTTTTTTTGTTGCTCTGGCCAGCTGTTGTGAACTGACCTTGGCATACAGTTGTTCTGGACAGCTGTGGCGTCGGCCCCAGGTGTCAATTTTAAACACTGCCTTGTGATTGTCCATTGTCCACTTCAGTCATCCATGGGCTGGCCTGCGCTTTTCTCGGACACAGAGCCCAAAACACAACATATTTCGCGCTGTCCTCATGGAAAACCACCACGCTGCGACATTGGCAGCTTTGTTCTCTTTTTTGTTTTT
>NC_040024.1:22306-26702 GCF_000972845.2 Larimichthys crocea | reverse complement strand
CATCTTCAACCAATACCGTGCCTGGCTAGGCATAACCCTCGGTGGGGTCCCCCGGCAGTGTAATCCTATGGCAGCATAACTAAGGGATGACCTGAGCCAGCCCTAACTATAGACTTTATCAAAAAGGAAAGTCTTAAGTCTACTCTTAAAGGTGTTGACCGTGTCTGCCTCCCGTGTCTGTACACATTAACCATAAAACACTGCTGAAACTGGTGAGAAGCTATAACAGATCAGTATGACAAATGGCCACAACTATTGCTGTTTTTATGGGCCACTACTTACTTTCATCTGATGCAGCTAAGGGATTGTCATATATTGCTATATATTGATGATAAAAACTGGACTGAAAAAGTGGAGAAAAGAGAAAATAAAATTGGCTTCTCTTTTCCACCACAACACGGTTTATGGCAAATAGGATACTCTCAGTTACAAGAAGCTATAAATAAGATGTCAACAGTATTGCTCACTATTACCTGTTCCATCAGGAGAGAGTTTAAACGTCATGACTGCAGGCATAACCTTTTTTTCATTGTAATTTATTATCAGAATACAAGAAACACTTGGGTGGGCTCAGACTGTGGCCAGTGCCAGGCAGAGCGAGTTACCTGACTCAGTGAGCTAATTTCCTTCAGTTGATACTATTTTATTGACCTCTCATTCACAGGGCTGGGGAATTCTGTTTATGATTGGCAATACAGTCCCAGAGGTGATCTTGTGTAAGATTTAAAGTGGCCATTACATAATGTGCAAAATGTGGTGTCAGTCCACTTTTTCAGAGTTACACATGCAAATTGGTTTGTGTCAGCGTCACTGCCAAACTCCTGTTGCACATAATGAAGTCAGTGAAGAGCTGTGTCTCATTTTTATGACTCAACATACCTGCACAGACGGAAAACACTCTGCTCTGGCTTGATGAGATGTGAATTGCAATACAGCTTCTAAGTCAGGTCTTGCAGGGAAACGAGATTCAGCACAGTGAATGATTGAATATGTGATAAACACAGCCTACTTGCATTTTCCTCACGGCAAGCTTGTCATCTTGTATTAGTCATTATACATCTGCAAATGAATCTCACAATCTTAAGGTTTTTTTTTTTTGTCACTGTCTATAATTATAATCTGTAATTTGGAAGAGAAAACCTGCTGTCAGCTGCTTTTAGGATGCACCAAATCCACATTAAAGCTGTGAAGGTTTTAATTTCACAGAGCATTTTGATTTCTGTTATTCTTTAGATATAAATATTGTCCACATTCTTTGTAGAAGGGATTGAAAACTTCCATTTTTGAAACACAGAAAATAGGAAGGCTCTGTCCTCTTGGCCAAAACAGCACTGGCACACCACGTTCATTTTGCATCCAGATTCATTCAAGATAAGTTGAAAAGTTCAAAACACCCTTTTTCTCATGTAAACTTTCTTTTGTTCACACGCACTAATTCAATTCAATCCTTCCCTATATACTGTGCAAATGTCCTAAAACTATGTAGTACTGGCCTACACACACATGCATGCACACACGTGAGAGCTATCCATCCCCATTACAAACACTGACATATATCTAGCACCAGCGC
Source organism: Larimichthys crocea (assembly GCF_000972845.2). Taxonomy (NCBI): domain Eukaryota; kingdom Metazoa; phylum Chordata; class Actinopteri; family Sciaenidae; genus Larimichthys; species Larimichthys crocea. The sequence continues at coordinate 25,132 of NC_040024.1, read as the reverse complement.
CGGTCCTGGCCACATTTGCGCCCTGGGCGAACCCCCCCATCCCCCCCCTTCATACATCTCTAGAATCTCTAAATGTTTTTTCTCACTTGCATTTTTTGATGGATCAGGTAAAAGGAAGTGTCTTTGGTTGCTGTTATAGCTGTATTCAAATAAGACCTTCATACATAAGTATATAGTGTGTGACTGCAGTTATTTCCAACTTTTTTTTTTTTTGCCTGCAACGTGTTGTAAAATAAATGTGAGGGGTCATAAAATGATTCATGGTAAAGGAAATAGCAGACAGCAGCACAGGACCTGTGATCTCTGGAGAACAGGTCTTTGCCATTGAATAGAGAGTATACATTTATATTTGTGGAGAAACAGATAAATGTATTCTTAAAATTAATAAACCAAGAAGAGTTTGATTGATATTCCTGAGTGCACAATAAATAAAAAAACATGATTTATGAACATGAAGAAAAGAGATGTCTTATGAAACAACTCAGCACCTGTTAAATGCACCAAGAAAAACATGATTTAAGAAACAACAAGGAAATCTTTTATTTGACAGATATTTTACAGGGAGCAAAAATCCATCATACGAGCAGAACTACAGGTTCTTCCATTGTGTTTAAGAACAAGTGATTATTTACAGGTTATTTCACTGAAATAACAGGAAATGTTGTTTGTTGGAACTTAGTGAAAGCTTTTGTTGCTCAGTGGGACAGAGGTTCATAACCATAGGCTGTTTTTATGAGTCAATCCAGTAAGGTCTCAGATGCAGCTAAGAGTAAAACAGAAGAAAAGGTGATAATAAAAGAGAGTGGAGAAGAAAATTGTCTCCTCGGTTATATCTTTAAGATGATATGTTAAATAGGAGATTAATAAAAGGCTGCAAAGTAAAAATGCAATCCGTCCAGTCAGTAAAAACTCAATGCGGTGGAGCTTAAGAACTGTGTGAACTTTCCAGGAGGGTTAGCAGCTTTATCATTTGGGTCCACTGAGGAGCTAAAAAAATAAAAAATAAAGAGTAATTGTCTTCACAGTGAGTGTTCATCCATTATGTGGTCCTCCTGTTTCTATCAGGAGTACACACAGAAAGTAATATAGACAGTAAGTGTGTCTGCGGCTATCTGCATGCAGAACCTCCCATAAAACACATGGTGGCAGCAACACTCACTGACAGGAGTCAGCTACTGGGCCTATATGAATAAAACATAAAAGAGAATAAAACTCAATGAAATATATTGTAAAATACAATACGAAGATAAAATTAATAGACTGTATTGTAGACAGTGGGATTGTGCAGTAAATGTTTATGCTAAATACTGGGCATAAATATGTATACTGTGATGGTTTGACAGGTTGTAAACGGTCGTTAAAAAAAAAAAATCCCCGTTGTGGGATAAATAAAGTATATAATCTAATCGATAAAAGTAAAGCATATCAGTGAGGTGTGAGCAAAATATGAAATGTAAATGAACGATAATAATTTGCACACACAAGTAATTATTGTATGCAACAAGAAAAAACGAAAACAAAACAAACCGACTCGAGACTGTAGGGCCTCTTGGTTTTATTCCGGGACAATTTGGTACATGATGACCTTATCTCAGCATAGCAACACACAACCGAGTACCAACCTGAGTAATCAGCAACATAATCACACCTGTGAGGGGATGTGGGGCCTTTAGCACTGCATATTGTTTAATAAGTAGATCGTATGTGTTGCATGTAAATCAGCAGTTAAAGAAATGTAGTGAAGTAAAAAGTACACCCCCCTCTGAAATGTAGTCGAATTAGCAGTAGCATGACTTGGATAAACTTGAGTAAAGGACAAGTACTTCAAAACGGGACCTGGTATATGTATTTGAGTAAATGTAATTTTCACCACAGGTGTGTGTGTGTGTGTGTGTGTGTGTGTGTGTGTGTGTGTGTGTGTGTGTGTGTGTGTGGTGTCACCCACCCCTACAGCACCAGAAACTCCCACCGTCCTACAGCCAGACACACCGGGTGAAGACGAACCAGCAGGTGTGAGTACACCTGCAGCACCGGTGTCTGGTGATGATTCTGGTCAGCAGACACGTCCAACAGGACGAAGTGTCACCACCAGAGTGAGAGTACCTCCAGGGTACCTGAAGGACTATGTCTGTCAATAAACCGGAGGTTAAAAGAAAAAAAAAGAGAAAATGTGTTTATGGTGCACAAAAGAAAAAAATGTGTTTATTGTATCAGTTGATAATGCTGAAGATGTTTATTTTCATGCTGATGATTTATTTCAGATGTATGTTTACAAAAGAGTTCCAGAATGTTTACTCTTAGGTTAAGGACCATTTTGTCATTTGAAATACTGTAATGGTTATAGCACTGGCAATAACACAAGTTCAAGAATATTATCAGTTAACGGTAAGGTTTACTGAAATGAGATAAAGTCAAGCTTAATGCAATGTTAAGAGGTCAATGTTTGAGTAATGAGTTAAAGTAAAACAGTCAGAGGAACTGAATAAGTTTTGTTGTGATCTTAACGTAGGTAAGTGTTTAAAGGTCATTGTGTTTTGTCATTAACAGCATCTCCTATTCAGAAAGGGGGATGTATGTGGGCATATTAAGGGGGAACCTTTGTCGTAACCTAGTGGGGGACCGGGATTGGGGGGGAAAATAAAAACGGACACCGCTACGACTGGACACACACATGGTGGTCTCCGACTGAATTATTGTTCATAGCACGGCCAACTGACAAGCGGGCTTGGTGGAGCAGCGAGGCAACAGGTCAGGAAGTCAGGCTGGAGAGCTGAAGCAGAGCAGGCTACAATCTACAGGGAGATCACAAAAAGTCAACACAGAAAA
>NC_040024.1:9105-22296 GCF_000972845.2 Larimichthys crocea | reverse complement strand
GCGAGAGCTCTCCGTTGTTGACATGACTGTAAAGAGTGTAGTTGTAAAGTTTTTTGAATAAATCAAATTCACTATGTGCTACAGCACTACTTTCAAGTTTAAACTTGTGTAATGTTCAAACCAGTAGCCTCAAAATAGCCCTACAGTACGATACAGTAATTCAGTAGTAAATATAGATTTGTAGTTTCCCATTCTGTGCTATGAAAGAAATCAAATTATTGCAAATCAAGTCAGTATAAATTCATGTCCATGACTAAACTGCACTTTCTTGTTGCATACATTGGCACCTAACAGCTTTCACCACACTGTCTAATATACATTTCCTATTATTTAATATATCACATATGGTATGTATACAACAGATGTATTCTTACTTTGCTTAGTGGTTTGTTTTCTACTGTGATGACTTACCTTCACCGTGTGTTTGTAGCGTCGTGTGTAGTAATCACTGTGCGTCACGGACTGAAATGGAAGTGAGAGGCGTCAGTGATTCTTAGCGCGAATGTTGTCTGTACGTCATAAACGAGGCGCAGAACTCCCCCAGTTCGGCTTCGGCTTCACACGGGGTGACAGATGGTAACGGTTCCGTCGCAGAGTGCCCCTTGGTGTCTCGATCATGTAGGACCGTGGAGTGCCTGCATGAGACACCACAGTGCCCCTCTCCAGGATGTCTTTGACCCAGACGTGGTCACCTTCCTGCAGGGGTGGCATTTCGTGTGCTCTGTGGCGACGATCGTAGTTCTCCTTCTGTTTCTTTTTGTATCTCCGTTCAGCTCTCCTCAGATTGTCCAGATCAGTCCAGCCTGGTGTAAGCTGGGATGGGATGACAGGGACAGGTGTTTGGATTTTCCTGCCCATGAGGAGTTCAGCTGGACTGTGTCCATTTGCCAGAGGAGCGGCACGGTAGGCCATAAGAGCAAGATAAGGATCGCTTGACTTCTTTAGAAGGGCTTTGACTGTCCTTACGGCCCGCTCTGCCTCCCCGTTGCTCTGAGGGAAGTGGGGACTAGACGTCACATGGTCGAAGCCCCACTGTTGTGCGAATTTTCTGAAGTGCTCCGAAGCAAATTGTGGCCCGTTGTCTGAGCGCACTACGTCTGGTATGCCATGACGTGCGAAGATGGATTTGAAGTGCTCGATCACGGCATCAGATGTGGTGTGTGTGAGCTTGGCAACTTCAAAAAATCTTGAAAAATAGTCCACAATGACTAGATAGTGTTTGTTGCTATCCGTCTGAAACAGGTCTGCACCGACAGTGGACCATGGTCTTACAGGAAAGTCTGTAGGTTGCAGCGGTTCTTTGAAGTTGACTCTCTCACGGCTGCAAGTGTCACAGCTCTCAATCAGCTGTGTCAGCTCTTTGTTGAGGCTTGGCCACCAAACAGACTGCTTAGCTCTCTCCCTACATTTTGTAATTCCCAGGTGGCCCTCGTGCAGTTTCTGTAAAATGTCTGCTCTAAGCGATGCTGGAATGACTAGTCTACAGCCAAAAAGCAGCAGACCGTCGTGAACTGTTAGCTCACCTGAGAAGGGCAGGTAGGCCTGGAATGCTGGTTGGATGGAGAATTTATCCGGCCAGCCATCCATGCAGTATGTTTTAAGCGTGTGGATAAGAATGTCTTTATCCTGATGTGCCTGTATTTCTCTAAGTCTCTTTTCAGTTGCAGGCAAATTTGCGATGACAGTGTTTGCATAGAGACTCACCTCTTCCTCCTGCAGTCCATCAGCTGTGCCGCGGACTGGAGCTCTGGAGAGAACATCAGCTGTGGCGATGCTCTTACCTGGCACATGTGAGATGGAGTATGAGAATCTCATGAGCCGCATGCGTAGGCGCTGTATGCGAGGTGGCAGCTCGTCTAGACTCTTTGAGCCTAGTAGGGGAACTAAGGGCTTGTGGTCTGTTTCCACCTGGAACTCTTTCCCAATCAGGAACTCTTCAAACCTCTCGCAGGCCCACGTAGTAGCTAAGGCTTCCTTCTCAATTTGAGCGTAACGCCTTTCTGTGTCGCTCAGTGCTCTTGAAGCATACGCTACCGGCTTCCAGTCTGCTCCCTCTTGTCTCTGTAGGAGTACGGCCCCCAAGCCATACGATGATGCATCCGCTGAGACGAGTGTGTCTGCATTCGGATCATACAGGGCAAGACCCGGTGGCGTTGTCAACTCTTCTTTGATTTGATCAAAGGCTTGTTGTTGCTGAGGCCCCCAGGCCCACATGTTGGACTTCCTCAACAGGTCACGGAGAGGACGCGTTTTCTCCGCTAGGTGAGGTAGGAATTTTCCTAGGTGGTTGGTCATTCCCAGGAAGCTTCTGACCTCACTGACGTTGCTGGGCACTGCCATGTCTTTTACGGCTCTCACCTTATCAGGGTCAGGGCTGACTCCAGTGGCTTCAATGACTTGGCCCAAGAACTTGATCTTGTGCTTTGAGAACTCACACTTGTCATTGAGGGTCACGCCGGCCTCCTGAAGTCGCACCAGTGCCTTCCTCAGCCTCTCATCGTGCTCTCTCTGTGTCGCGCCCCAGATCAGCACGTCGTCCATCTGACAGAGAACACCTTCCAGCCCTTCCAGTGTGCGAGATATGCGCTTTTGGAAATGTTCTGGGGCAGACGATATCCCAAAACACAGCCGGTTGTAGTGATACCGCCCAAAAGGCGAGATAAACGTGGTGAGGAGAGAAGAGTCTTTGGAGAGCGGGATCTGCCAGAATCCCGATTTGGCATCAAGTTTTGAGAAAACCTTGGCGCCAGCAAGCTGTCCTAATGTGTGTTCGACAGACGGCAATGGATGTTTCTCCCTCATTACTGACTTGTTCAGCTCTGTGAGGTCTGAGCAGATTCTAACTCTTCCTGAGCTCTTGAGCACCGCAACCATAGGTGCGCACCACGCTGTAGGCTCATCCACCTTCGAAATCACTCCTTGCTGCTCCATACGACTCAGCTCCTCCTTGACCTTTGGCAGGAGAGGGAGCGATATGTGTCGTGGCGTTGACAGGGAAAAAGGTTTCGCATCTGGCTTCAGTACAATGGTGTACTCACCCTCCATTTTCCCCAGTCCAGAGAAGAGCTTTGGGAATTCTCTTTTTACAGTCTCTTTGCTGTCTAGGCTGATGCTGTTGACTCTGGCGACCAGCTGAAGCGTCATAGCAGCTGCTCCACTGAGAAGTGGTGTGCGCAGTCCTTCCACCACATACACTTCCTCATGTGTGCTATGCTTGCTGTTACTAAGGACGGCTGTGAATTTTCCTTTCAGCTTCAAAGGTACTCCACCCGGTCCATAGAGGATTTTTGTTGCTCTGGCCAGCTTGTTGAACTGACCTTGGGCATACAGTTGTTCTGGGACAGCTGTGACGTCGGCCCCAGTGTCAATTTTAAACACTGCCTTGTGATTGTCCATTGTCACTTCAGTCATCCATGGGCTGGCCTGCGCTTTCTCGGACACAGAGCCCAAAAACACAACATCTTCGTCGCTGTCCTCATGGAAATACTCAGCCACTGCTGCTACATTGGCAGCTTGTCTCTTTTTTGTTTTACACATTCTCGCATAATGTCCTTTCTTTTTGCATTGGTTACACACAGCGTCTTTCGCTGGACATTGCTGAAGAGTATGCCCTCGAGTGTCTCCGCACCTCGTGCACTGTGACTGCTTGTCACGACTTGCGTTCTGTGGCATCTGTCCGCTCGTGTGCTGCTTCTTCTTAAAGCTCGTGACTTTGGCACCACGTGCCTGCACACTGTCCACTTGCGTGTTGCATGCTTCTGTTTTAAAGTTCGTGTTCAGCATTGCAAGTTGCTTTTTTACACTTTCACTCTGCCGCGCTTTGCTAATGGCAGTATCCATTGTTAGTTTAGAGTCCAATTGCAATTGTTCCGACAACTTCTTGTCTCTCAAACCCACGACAAGACGATCCCTTACCATCTCGTCGTGCAGAGCCCCGTATCCGCAGTGTTCAGCGAGGCAATGCAGCGCGGTGTAGAAGCTGTCGACTGACTCGCCAACTTCTTGTTGTCGCACATTGAATCTGGCCCTCTCGATAATAACATTCCTGCGAGCTATGAAATGTCCATCCAATTTCTCTTTGACCAACTTGTATTGGTTTGCCTCTCCCGGGGTTAAGTGCAAGGAAAGTAAAATGTCCTCCGCTTCTTCCCCCATTGAATAAATCAATGCATTCACCTGATTTTCGTCATCTTCTTCCTCTAATCCAGAAGCAATGCGAAATCTTTCGAATCTTTTTATCCATTTCGTCCAGTCTTCCGCTTTGAACGAAAACTTTTCTGGCGGAGAAATCTTGTAGTTAGCCATGCTGCCGATGCGTCGGGTATGCTCCTCCGTCAGCCAGGGTACACCTCACTCGTGGCAATCAATCGATTCGCGTGAAAAGTGCTCTCCAAACAGCACGCTCTACCTATCTACACTGGTACACTACACTTATTAAAGAAGTTAATCGACTTTACTTCTGACACCATGTTCAGTTGGCCGTGCTATGAACAATAATTCAGTCGGAGACCACCATGTGTGTGTCCAGTCGTAGCGGTGTACGTTTTATTCCTCTCCCCAACTTCCGGTCCCCCACTAGGTTACAGAACAAAGGTTCCCCCTTAATATGCCTAACACTACAAGTCAAAGTGTTGTATCCTTGCATCTTTACACTCGAGCTATGTCTATTGTGAGCAGCCAATTGTGTGACCAGTATAATTACAACATGAGTTCAGCATATTTACCTTCATGGGCTCCCACCACTCCGGTGAGAGCTAACCAAAGAGGCCACTCTTCTGTCGAAGGGGGAGAGTTCCTCCACTCCCGTCCCCCTGCCTGTTTGGTCATGCTTCGGCGGGGGGCAGAAACCCTCTGCTTCACCTCCATCTTCAGATCTGACCACTTCTTTTTGATCTTTGTGTGTGTGCGCTGCTCAGAACCTACGGCATTTACAGCCTCACACACACTCCCACTCATGTCTTTTTTTCTTCATATTTATCCCTGTTGACAGGGTACCAAAGAGGATCTCCCTGCGCGTCTCCACTTCATTTACAAGAATCTCTAGCTCAGACTCTGTAAAATTCCTTTCTTACCTTTGTTCATCGTGTTATTTAATCGGACAGGTGAATCTCAGGTCCAGGACCTATTTAAATTGATTTGCATATTTAAATGGGGACGTGGACAGGGAGGAGTTTGGCACATCTGCATGTGCGCTCAATTCCACATTGATTGGGATATACAAAAGAAATGTGCTTGGATCCATGAGTACGCACACTTTGATGCTGAATTTTTTTGTGTGTACGACAGCTTCCAGGTTTTGGCGTACGCCAAGTTTCAGTATGAAATCCACGCAAGTATTCGTACATGAGGCCCCTGGTCTTTGCTATTTCTGGATTTTTGTTTGTTGGACTTGTGTTGTTCTGGATTTTGGTTATTGAGTCTTTTGTTTGTCTTTTTGGCTGGATCTCCAGCTTCCTTTTGGGTTTTTTTTTTTTTTTTTTTTTTTTTTTTGGCTCTGCTGTGTGCCTGTATTTAGGTCCACTCCTGTTGTAAGTTCTCCACTGTGGGAGCAGCCCACCCAGCCTCTCCATCCACACAGAAACTGCTCTATTGCACAGGCTAGTCAGGGTAAGGGTCTCTTCCCTGCCGTGTCTGAGGAGAAGGCCCCTCTCCTTCTCAGACACCCTCTCCTCCAGAGCTCCAGGCTCCTGTCTACCAGCCAGACAGAGCACACACCCACAGCACAGAGCTCACAGCCTGGGCATCAGTGAGCGCCGGTCCTGCTGCATCCACCAGCATCCACCAGCAGCTTCAGGCAGATGACCTTTGAGCTGCATCAGTCCAGGCATGGTAGCGGCAGGGACTGCTGTTTGACCGCCCACTGACTCTACAAGAGCTGCATGCTGCACTGCAGAGAATGCAGGGGCTCCAGGCTTCAGGCATCGATGACCTTACAGTTGAATTCTACAGGGCATTCTGGGACATCTCGGCCCATGATAGGCTTTTGACAAACCTGTTGTCTGGGTCACTGCCTCTGTCATGTCGGAAAACGGTCATCACCCTCCTGCCCAGCAGATCCTCCACTGGGACCAGATGTACTGTGTGCCTGAAAGGTCTATGGTAGATAACATCTACCTCATTTGAGATGTTTTGGCGATCTCCAGTTCATTAGGCATAAACACTGGATCTCATTGGATCAAATGAAGGCTTTTGACATTTGCGTTGAACACTGCTTCCTCTGGAAGGTCATGCAGAATTTAGGTTCAGCGCTGGTCTCATAGCCAAGATCCAGGTGTTGTACAGTGACATTGAGAGTGTGCTGGAGTTTAATGGTGGCTTGTGTGCTCCTTTTACAGCATCCCAGACAGGGCTGTGCTGGTCCACCTGGCTAGTAGGACAGCCACCTCCAGGCTCCAGTTTATTTAGAGATATCTGACTGGACCTGAAGATCTGGTGTGGAGGGACATGGCCAGCTACATACTCAGGCATGTCAATAACCTGGGGCTGGATGCTGCTCTGTTTTTAACTGTTTTTAAATTTTTAAAGTTAGGTTACATCCTTTTTATCAGGGTGTTTTTAAATCCTGGGTGCTTTTTCAATGTAAAAAAAAAAAGAGAAGTTGTAACTCTCTGTACTGGCTGTTGAAAGAGCCTCTAATCTGGCGACTCCATGTAGCTGTTTGGGGCTGTGCCCATAGACATATATACGTAGACGCCGCATTGAGCGCTGAATCATACGTCGACGTCACCGCTATTTTGGATGTGGCAAAGTAGAGCGCAACCCTTAAGTTGCAGAGTGGCAACACACGGAAAAAGCTGTGCAAGAGTATTCTTTTCCAAGGTTTTTAACTTGGAAACACACACACAGACTGCAATTGTATATTGTATATATGTATGTTTATCAATGCCCACCATGTATATATGTTCATTAATGTGCACCCCCCTCCGTGTGTATTTTTGATATATTCACACTTTTGATACTGCTATATCTACACTGTGAATATCTTTTTATGTTTGTCATATTTATACTGTTTATATTTGCTGTATTTTCTTTCAGTTCTGTTTAAACTTATTTTATATTTCATGTGTATTGCTGTTTGCAGCAGGGATATATATATATATATATATACACATATATTAAACATAGAATATATGTTATGTAATATATGTTATATATTATTAACATTAAATATATATATTAAACAATTTCCCTACAGGATTAAATAAGTACTTCTGATATATATATATACACATACATACATACATACATACACACACACACACACACACACACAGACACACACACATACATACATGTATATGTGTATGTATATATGTGTGTGTGTGTGTGTATGTATGTATGTTACACACATTAGTAGCTGTAAACACTCAGCATTAGAAAAATACATATGTTGGTTTGGTGCTTACAAGGAGTAAACATTTATAATCATCACTTTAAAAGTTACATATGTTGTTTTTGGTGTCTGTTTGTTTTCCAGATATATTAGTGTGTGTGTGAATTGGTGTATAAGAGGCATTAACTTAAAAAACTTTGTAGAAAGGCGCTTTATGAAGTTCAGTCCATTTCCTTTTATAAGTTTATGGGCAGATCTGCCACATCCAATATGGCGGACGCATTAACGTATTGCAGCAACGGACCAACCTGCTCAATGAGGCGTCTTTGTATATATGTCTATGGCTGTGCCCAGCCGGGCCCTGTGGGCTAAGAGCACCAGGTGCACCTCTGTCTAGCTCCAGGAGGGGGCCCTGGTCTCCAGAGCTGTTTCTCACAGCCACCAAGGGGCCCCCAAACTGCAAGTTCAGTGTTTGTAGGGTAATCAGGTCAAAATCACTTTTGGGCTGGGCTGCCACGTAGTAAGTGACATCTTCCAACAGTTATGACGGGATGATTGACAGCCGCCTACCATTCTGAAGCAAGAGAATAATGGTATGCACCATTAACAACATAGGGGTCTTTGTGAATCACATTTCGTCTGATCCCTCCCCTGATCTATATTTTATATAATTTAATAGATTAAATCTACTGTATAAAATCTTTAGACTCAATCATCATTTTGTGTTTCTTCAAAATTCAAAACAAAGGCTCTTTAACCAATATTGCAACATCACTGACACTCAGTTTAGGCATTATCACAATGAAGACGCATATTAGTATATGTATAAACATGTCGACTACACCTTTATCTACATTATAATAACTCCGGATAGACAGAAAAATACATCAGTGGCTGTCTTTGCTTATTGCTTGCTTGTCTTTGAAGTCATGAAACTAATTACTTTGATTTATTGTGAAGTGTTCATTGATTGGTTGGGTTGTTGATTGACTAATTACATTGTACAGTTGCATAAAAAGGTTTGGACACCCCTCTGAGGATGCATAATAATTGAGTCTGTCTTCACAGAAAATGATCACAGTGGAATGTCATTCATTTTCCCATTAAAGCTGATGTGGGTTGTTTTCCGGACATATTTTTAGTGTAGTAATATTCATTTGTATGAAATTAAAACAAATGTGAAAAATAGGCTGTGCAAAAATGTGGGCACCCTTGTCATTTTGTTGCTTTGAATACCTGTAACTAATTAAACACTGAGTAATTGGAACACAAAATTGGTTTGATGAGCTCATTTGTCCTTAAATTTCAGGTGCATCCAATCATGACAAAAGGTATTTAAGGCGGCCAAATGCAAGTTGTTGTTCTTCTCTTTGACTCTCCTCTGAAGAGTGGCAACATGGGGACCTCAAAACAACTCTCAAATGACCTGAAAACAAAGATTGTTCAGCATTATGGTTTAGGGGAAGGCTACAAAAGGCTATCTCAAAGATTTCAGCTGTCAGTTTCCACTGTGAGGAACATAGTGAGGAAATGGAAAGCCACAGGCACAGTTCTTGTTCAGGCCAGAAGTGGAAGGCCAAGAAAAATATCAGAGAGGCAAAGACGAAGGCTGATCAGAATTGTCAAAAACAACCCACAGACCACCTCCAGAGACCTGCAAGGTCATCTTGCTGCAGATGGTATCACTGTGTATAGTTCAACAATACAGTGCAATTTGCACAAGGAAAAGCTGTACGGGACAGTGATGTGGAAGAAGCCTTTTCTTCGCAGACGCTACAAACTCGCTTGAGGTATGTCGCTTGAAGTATGCAAAAGCACATTTGGACAAGCCAGCTTCATTTTGGAATAAGGTGCTGTGGACTGATGAAACAAAAATTGAGTTATTTGGTTATAACAAGAGGCGATATGCATGGCGGCAAAAATAACACAGCATTCCAAGAAAAACACTTGCTACCCACAGTAAAATTTGGTGGAGGTTCCATCATGCTGTGGGGCTGTGTGGCCAAAGTTGAGGGTCGCATGGATTCCACTCAATATCAGAGGATTCTTGAGAATAATGTTCAAGAATCTGTCACAAAGTCGAAGTTACGCTGGGGCTAGATACTTCAACGAGACAACGACCCAAAACACTGCTCAGAATCTACTCAGGCATTCATGCAGAGTACAATGTTCTAGAATGGCCATCCCAGGCCCCAGACTTGAATATCATTGAAAATCTGTGGGATGATTTAAAGTGGGCTGTCCATGCTTGGCAACCATCAAACCTCACTATACTAGAGATGTTTTGTAAGGAGGAATGGTCCAATATACCTTCATTCAGGATCCAGACACTCATTAGTGGCTATAGGAAGCATCCAGAGGCTGTTATTTTTGCAAAAGAAGGCTCTACTAAATATTGATATGATTTTTCTGTTAAGGTGCTCAAATGTATGCACTTAATTTAATTTTGTTTTGATGCATATTGCACATTTTCTGTTAACCCAATGATTTATAAATAAAAATAATAGCAATTGTCAAGGGTGCCCAAACTTTTTCATGCAACTGTATTCTATTCTGTCCAGCAGTTTTTTGCATGTTTTTGTTTTTTTGTGGGAGGAAACCGGAGTGCCCAGAGAAAACCCACGCAGACACAGGAAGAACATGTAAACTCAATGGTGACCACCGTGCTGCCCTATGAGGGATTCAGCCCTCGACATTGTTAGCAGTGATGCAGCTAAATGTATTCTTCAGCCAACAGAAAAAGCGCTTGAAGCTATTCTTCTTCTTCTTCTTCTTCTTCTCCTTCCTGGTCTTCATCTCGAGGGAGAAGTCTTCGTCTGAAAAGCCAAAGGTATGTTAAATGTCTCAGAAGAATTAACAACAATGTGAAAGAAGAAACAATTCAGACTCCAGTGGATGTGAGCATTTCCTACCAGATGTGCTGTCACTGTCTTCTTGCTTCATGTTTATGTCCTCAGGTGAAAAGGGAGCCGGAGAGAAGTCACTTGTAAATCCATCGGGGGACTGCACTGACCTATTTTCAGAAAGGTGCTGAGTTAATATCTGATTCATGATGTATAATGATGAACACGTTCACATTCATCTGGCCTAACTTCTCAATTTCTTTCTATCTCTATCTGATGACTGACATGTCCAGAGGAAATCATCTCACCTAGGCTCACTCTCTGAGAGGACATCATCTGCCACGTAGCGGCAATCAGGTGGTGCAGACCACACCTTGATGAAACGTGGATATGATGAAGTTGATCCGATGCCTGTGCCACAACTCCAGCTGTGGAATCAAGAAACATTAAGTTCATAAAAAGTGTTTTCCACAATCAATCCAGTCGTGGTTGCAAACACAGAAACTTACAAAGAGTCACGGTGGTGGGTGCTCCTTCTGATAAATGGATGTTTAAGGAGTTGACTGGGGGTAATCCTCACACTGGCATCTATCTGAAGCATTGCCTTCAGCAGGGCGATGCATTGCATCTTTTCTTCAGCATCTGCCACTCTCAGGTTCGCAAGGGCAACTAAGAAAGGACCAATATGAGTAAAATAAACTAATCTAAAATCTAAATTAATCTAATTCATTAAAACAGAATCGATCAAAGTGTCAGCAGGTCCAACACAATCTACTAACACTACACTAACACCTACTTACCTTTTCCACGTCGTCCAGGCTGCGGAACTGATAGGCTCTGTAGTCACCAGGATAGGGCAAGGTTCCCCAATACTCACCGTGTGTCTAAAAGAAGATTAAGTGTATTTCAGATATCTTCTAATCACTTTGACTGATTCAAATGTATCAAATGTTTAATCCTAACTAAAGAACAGGATAGACTTTTTGGTGTTTTCATACCTTCAGTCTCCATTGACCGTAATCTGTTTTAAAGAAATATATTTCTGAGTGTCTCCCAGCATTCAGAAGGTGGACTGGAGGGAGACCCAGGAGATCAACCATGCATTCCATCTGTAGACAAAACAGCATCACATCAAGGTATGCAAAAAGATGCTTCTTATCTTTTTAAGACTAAAAGCTGTCCCTCAGTCAAAATTATGTTTAGAATATATTGTCTAGCATTTACACATGACTTTACAGGCAGAAAAACATACTGCAACATCATGCAGTAAAGGATTTTGTGAGGGTCTGTGATTGGTTAGATCTTACATCCACACGTACTACTGCAATATGAGGTCACTATGAAAGATGAGCTACTGCAATATGAGGTCACTATGAAAGATGAGCTACTCTCTAGAAGGAAAGGACAGTTCATCTAGTTGCTACAGTAGGGCTGAATATTAAACCTCAACATGTTTTAGTACTAACCAAAATGTGTCTGTAAAAAACATACTAAAAACCAACATCTAATGTCTCTAGGATAAAAGGAAACGAGAGTCACTTACTACATTATATTCACTGCAACCAGGGAAGAGCGTATCTCCAACTAATATGTTGGCCATCACAATGCCTAAAGGCCACATGTCGATGGCCTCTGAAAAGGGAAGTCCCAAATAAATTTCTGGAGCTCTGAAAATTAAAAAATGTACAACACAGAATAACGAATGCCATCAAATCTGAACATCCTACAAACTAGTTGTAACATGATTCAAGCCTCTATGAAGCTCACCTGTAGTGCTTTGTTTGGTGCATGGCACCCTGCTTTACTTTGTAGGTCAGAAAAGCCAGTTCAAAGTCTATAAGCTTCACCCTGAGGGGCTGCTCTTCACAGTCCAGCATTATGTTGTCCAACTTGATATCTGAATGGATCACTTCAGTGCTCTTCAGAGCGTGTAACGCTGTGCCCAGCTGCAAATCAGTGATGATATTAGACAATGCAATACTGTAACTGTGACAGATCTTTACTGTTGTTTCAGATGCTTCTCTATCCATACCTGTTGCATAATACTCCTGATTTCATGTAAGTGCAGAGGTTTAAAGTTCCGCTGGTCATAAAAGTAGTCCTTCAGAGTCACATCCAGCATCTCAAAGACAAGTGCGGGTCTCTTGTCCACCAGTGTGAATGAGTCAATAAACCGGACAATGTTGGACTTGTCCAGCTTCTTCCACATGAGAAATCTCATGTCAACTGGAGAGAACACAGTACATGACAGGTTTAAAGCTCACTGGTTGATACATTCACAACTTTTTGATATTTAGATAAACACAATATAATCGATAATGACTAAAAGGACTTACTTCATTGTTGAAGCTGGTGCTATATTGAGCTTTAGAGCACTTTACAGCAACTGTTTCATTGGTGTCCTTTTTGATACATTTGAGCACATCTCCAAAGCCTCCACCACCCAGATATGACACCAGTTTATAGTTATTGGGTAACGGGTACTTAGCACTAAGATAGCTGCTGTTGATGGGGCTGTAAGATAAACTGGATGATGAATTTTCCATCGAGAAGGTATTTTCCTAAAAGAGCATTACACAGGAACTGTGGATGAAACAAAGGACACGTTACTTTGATTAATTTTAAATAAGCCATCATCTCATGTTCAACAGCTCAGAGTGTGTAAATGTAAGCTTCATTGGGAGTTGACACACACATAGCAGCGGAGATAAACTTTTATATTTATATGTAAATAAAAGGTACTGTACATGACTAAAGCATGAAACTTTCTTTTTCTTAAGTTTACCCATCATCTCTCTAACTTACATCATTTAACATATTTAAACTTTTTTTTAACAATATTTTTATTAATTTTTCACTCATTTTACATGTAAAGGACACAATATTATTCACACACACACACACACAGACATTATGTCTGCAGTAAAGATGTCTATTGCTCAGTATACTGTTTGTGTATCCCGAGCAGTACAGATATTTACCGCACACACACACACACACACACACACACACACA
>NC_040024.1:0-1465 GCF_000972845.2 Larimichthys crocea | reverse complement strand
CACACACACACACACACACACACACACACAGACACACACACATACACACACATACATGTAATATCTGTGATCTGCTGCAGCTAACATCACTTGAAGTTTGTTCATTCCAGTTTTCATGCACTTCTTTATATTCTGTTTGCCTCTCAGCAGTTTCTGAGCTGTTTCATATGAAGGACTGTTCTGTCCATTTTCACACTTTATACAATCTCTATCATTCTTGTTTGATTGGAGAGGATGTGAGTGGAGGCCATCCTCCCTCTTGAAGAGCCAACAGAACATCCCCCTCTTCATCCTCATTCAATGAACGGAGCCACTTTAAATGGTTTAGTTCCCAACAATGAATTCTTTTTCATGTTTTGCTCCATGAGAGATGAGTTTGTTTTCTAAACAGTAAGCAAGCTCTTTCTCTTTCCCTCTTGTCTCTGCTAGTATTTGGTATTTCAGGGGTTAAAGACAGGTGAAGTAAAGATGTTAGTCGAGTTGACAACAGCTCCTTACATTACTGTAAGTGTAATAATCTGTAATGTAGTGAGTATCTGGATGATGAAGATGAGGAGCACTGGCTGCTGTAGTTTGATCACAAAGGTTAGCTTCAGTGAGGTAGCTGCTGAAATGGCTGCTGCTCAAAGTGTTTAACTATCAATGTTTTCAGTTCAGTGTCACACAGTCTGATGAAATGTGAAGAGAAACATGAGAAATTATGTGCGGGGGAAATAGATCATTGATTAAATATGTGCCAGGACCAAATAAATAGAAGTGAAGGAGTTAAAAATAAGACTTAGAGTTCAATAAATGTAGGTTTCATTTCTTTGATCAATTTGTTGGTGTTGTGGAGAAATTCCTGAAATCAATGGCACCAGGTCAGGAGGGAAGAAAGTGTTCAGGAGCCTCTGATGTCTTCTGCTGTAATATTTATTGAAGCTTGATCAAGGAGAATCAGAGACATCTTCACATCCAATCAGGTATGCATGAGTCGCTCTCTATTCTGCCCAACTCATGCTGGTGGTCAGACTTTAAACCCTACAGATAACAGCACACATACTATATGGCCAGAACTAGTCAAAGAGAATGTATTTCCCCATGTTAGTGTTACTGTCAGCACATGCTAGTCTGGAGACACTGTTGTCTGTTTATGTTCATGGAACGTCGACGGTTAGCGATCTATTCCGTCTTGGAGGCTTCTTTTCTCCGACCAACAGTCTAAAACCCTGAAAACATTGAATTTAAGATGATATGAAATAGATAAAAGCAGCAAATTCTTACATTTGGTCAAACAGGAAATGATGTGGGACTGTTTGTCTACAAACCTTGTGATCAATGGCTGACCAGCTCAGACTGAACAACTGACCAGCTGAGCTACAGATGCTCATGTTGATGTGCTTTGTTTTGTTTGAGTCCATTTTTAGAATAAAATGTCAGATTTTATTTGACTTTAACTTTAATATTCTCTGTCATCACAGACTTA
>NC_040023.1:48746544-48777100 GCF_000972845.2 Larimichthys crocea | reverse complement strand
AACCCCAGGTTTCTCTTCAGCACTGCGCCAGGCTAACAGAGAATCACACGCTCTAGTGAAACATTCTTCCCTTAGGTCTAAGTAGCAATGACTTCATGGCTTCTTTAATAATAAAAATATACTATTAGAGACAAATCCATCACCTCTGCCCTCAACAGGCACTGATCTGCATTCTGATACAGCAAGTTTGGAAACAGCTGTAAAACCTGATATGTATCTAGACTCTGGGTGTGCTCTGGCAAGATGGCGCCGTTGTGTGTGGCTGGCCGTCTACCTCTGCTACCTTTTCTGTTTATATCTGTTTTTATCGCTTTATGCTTAAGTTTCACCTCTATGGTGTATGATCCCTGATCCTCTTAAATCCGTGATTCCGTCGACAAATTATCGATCCAGGACTTTATGATCAGACAAAGCCACCGCCACCTGTTCTGGCGTCCGTACCCTCTCACCTCTATGGCGTTTCCTGGTCGGTTGCCACGCACAGCCGTCCAGAAACGAGGAAAGAGAGGTGGAGTGATATGCCGGCTGAAAGCTCACCTGGCCTCGTCCTCCACGTACAATGCTCGCCATCCGCTGTTTGGTCTCTCCAGTGATTACACCGTTTACGACATCCGAGGCTCCGTGGACTACTCCTACCGATGGCTGCTGCCAGCCGTACCGGAGGCCGGGTGCCCACCTCCCTGCCGCCGACCCTAAGGATCCGTAGCGGGGCTGCGCGCTGGAGAATCTTCGTCCGGTTAACCGGGCCTCCCAACAGACGGACTGGCATCTGGTTCGCATGGCTCTCATCAACACCAGATCCGTCGTAAATAAGACTTTTATCCTAAACGACTTTTTTACTTCGCATTCCTTGGATTTCCTCCTGCTAACTGAAACCTGGCTGAAACCAGGTGAAATCAGCGCGTTTCTGAGCTCCTCCCACCCAGCTGTTCTTTCTTCAGCTCCCCGCGAGTGTCGGGGCGAGGGGGGGGGACTCGCTGCTGTGTTCAATGACAATTTTAAATGTCGGCTTCTTCTCACAGGTACATACTCCTCGTTTGAACTGCAGGTGTTTGCCGTGGAGTTCCCAAGTCCGTTTGTGTGCTGTGTCTATCCCTCCCAATATAATAAGGGCTTTTTATGAGTTCACTGAATTCTGGCTGACATCTCCCAAAATATGACCAGATCCTGATATGTGGGGATTTCATGTTCACGTCTGTTGCCCATCTGACCAATTCGCCACTGACTTCAAAAGCCTGTTGGCACTCTTTTAATCTGATTCAATCCGCTGATAAACCACGCACCATCTTGGGCACACATTGGACCTTGTTATTTCCTTTGGGCTCTCATTTTCATTAAAGAGATTTTGAGACTGCAAAGAAGAGAATTTCAGATCATTCCCCATTGTGTTCGAAGTGTTAGCCCCCCAACCGTCAGTAAACCTCATGCTCCATCCTGTCAGCGGCGTATCATCAACCCCTCCAGGGCCGATGAGTTCACTGCTGCCTTTAATGACTCACAGTTTTCCCTTGAATGGCTTGGCTTCTCTCTTTGTCCTGATCATTTCTTTCCTCTTCCACTCTACCTGTGCCAGGATTCTGGACTCTATTGCCCCTTTTAGGCAAAAATCTCCAAGCCAGATCGGACCCTGGTTGAACGATACCACCCGTGCTATCAGGCAACGTTGCAGGCAGGCGGAACGCAGATTGAAGAAGGACACAACTGCATGTGTCTCTGGAAATATTAAGGGACTATCTGATTATCAGAGAGCCGTACGTGATGCGAAATGCCAGTATCTCTCGAATCTCTCTCTACGCAGTCATTGTCCCAATTATTTGCTACACATTAATGCTGTTGTAAAACCATGTACTTCTGCTGTGACTGATGTATCAATAGCCACTTGTGAGATTTTCTTATTATTTGTTAACAAAGTGGATTCTGTCGAGAAAGACACTAATGTTGAGTGTCATTACGTCCACTAATGTTACGGGTACTAAGGATCTGTCTGTTGCTCCAGCTCGTCCTACCGTGTTTGATCAGTTTGGGCTTGTTTCCCTCTCTCTTTCCCTGCGACACATGAAATCCCGAAATCTACAAATTGCCCATTGGATATTGTTCCTGCCAAATTGCTGAAAATGGTTCCTAACACTTTGGGGCCCAGTCTCCGTTTTTTATCAACTCCTGCCTTAGATTAGGAACTGTCCCAGCTGCTTTTAAACATGCTGTGGTCAGGCCTCTTCTTAAAAAGCCTAACCTTGACCCCTCAGTTTTATCTAATTTTGACCTGTCTCTAATCTGCCTTTTCTTTCAAGGTTTTAGAAAAGTTGTTTTTATTCAATTACAGTCCCTTCTGAGGATAACTCTGTTCTTGAGAAATTCCAATCTGGGTTTAGATCTCGTCACAGCACCGAGTCCGCACGTTAAAGGTGCACAACGACATCGCTCTGTCCGTGGATGCCAAGTGCTCTGCTGTACTAGTGCTTCTCGACCTCACACACTCAAAAAAGTGAATCTGGTGGGTTGTGCACTGAATATAATGTTTATGTTTTCAGTTTAATTATAATACATGTTTTTGTTGAGTGTTTACAATGTTTTCATAAAGGCTATGTAATTGGTCCCGCATGGGGACAAAATAATTATGTGTTGGTTCATCACAAACCATTTAATTTAAGTCAATTATGATTGAAATACTTATTACACCTGTGGAAATGTATAATAATGTTTGAATTAAAATAGATGTGTGTTAAATGGATCTGGGTAAGTATAAGGTCACACAGAGTATATTGCTTTTGAGTGTTGTGTTAACTAGTATAAGTGTTTTCAGGAGTTGCAGGTTCAAGGCCTACACACAGAGAGAGAGACGAGCAGATAAGCAGAGAAATAGGAGACTCCCCTTGGTTAGAACTGAAAGCAGACACAGAACTCTTACTTTTGTGGTATATTATCTGAAGTGCCTAATAAT
The DNA here is from genome assembly GCF_000972845.2 of Larimichthys crocea. Taxonomy (NCBI): domain Eukaryota; kingdom Metazoa; phylum Chordata; class Actinopteri; family Sciaenidae; genus Larimichthys; species Larimichthys crocea. The sequence goes on along the minus strand of NC_040023.1, from coordinate 48,774,159 downwards.
CATTGAGATATTAAACTGTGTGATTATGTTGAACTATTGCTTTTAAGAATGTTGTATAACCAGCAGAGTGTTTTTGCAGAAGTTGCAGTTTGTGTCTGAGTGCAAACTGTGGATTATGCAGTGTTATGATGTTTAATTATACTTTTATACATGTTTTATTATACTATGTGTACGCCAAAAGATGTGTGATGTTTGACAGCTATATACAACACAGTAATCATTAGAATTGTGCCTCAGGACTGCTATGGAAGTATAACTAACGTGCTTTGCAAAAGAGTTACAGAAAAGCAGGGCTTGTGGTCTGAACATACTTCAGGTGGGGATGGCACCCAGCTACCAGCGAGAGCGAGGTCAGGATGCTCTCCAAACAGTCATAGGGAGGGGTGAGATGAGCAGAACAGAAGACTCAGGACCTGTTCTAAACTTTGCTATCATGCTAGAGTAATCAGTTTTAATTGCACTCTGCCTGTGCACAAAAAGGCATGCAACAGCGACAAAAGATGATTGGTCACAACAAGTACTTTCCCTCTCTGTGTGAATGAATAAAACAAGCCTAAACTGTAAACGGGCAGAACTCAGCAGGGCGTGATGGTGAACAGACTGCGGAGTCTGTCAAAGCTGTGTTCTCCCTCTTGCAACAGGTGAAACTGAGGTACTTGTCTTTGTCTTCTTTAAACTCAATACTCTCTGCTCTACATCAGGTCTACAGAATTCGGGTGGTTATGATTGAAATACTTATTACACCCGCAAGGTGGCAGTAAGAAAAAGATTCAAAAGCTTCAGATGACGCATGCGTGAACCTTTTCTGAAACACCTGCTTCCCCGTTTTTGGCGGTGTCCGTGAAGTTGCCAACGGATTGCCACCATTTTCTGACTTGAGAGAGGTAGGAGGATATTTTTCATCCATAACGTTACGTACTGTAGTATTTCTTATTTACCATGATTTAATTGTGTATTTGTATAGAAGTAAAGTGGTTGTTTCTGAGAGCAGTAGACAACGGTCGGTCTGCTTTTATCCATATTACAACTTTTCCATCGGCAAACTAAGTTAGTGGTGGTTAGTGTTATTGTGAAATGCTACATGTTTTAAACGGCAAATAATGTTGGTCTACTCGGTTACAAGAGGACCAAGAGTTGGCGGGTAGGTTAAGTTAGCTACTGAAATAAAGCACTAGTGGCATTTGAACAACAACTGGAGCCTCTGTTAGGGTGTAACGAGCAGTTACAACCGTTAACCGTTGTGGTGACGTCAGTGGTGGGAAGCGGGCGTTAGCGCCGATGCTAATGGCTAGCCGAAGTTAGCAACGAGCTAGCTTAGCACAACAGCCCTCATACTTGTTAACTTTAGTTGTCAGTGACAGGCGTATATCAGTCTGCAGCTTCAGGCCTTCACTCAGACTGTAGTTATTTTTCTTTGCAGTCCTGCTCCTGAGAGAGAGGCGCTAGTACTTGTAAACAAACTTAATTGTTACTGTTACAAGTCTAGCATTTATTTTGGGTAAAAAAAAAAACCTTCAGACTCTAGCTTTTTTAATATAAGGTTATGAATTATGAAATTTAGTGTATTTTATTTTTACCTCACTGAAGAGTTAACTATTTGGACCCTCTTGCCATTTGCAGGTGAAGGATACAATTCAATGCTGCTCTTTATCCTGATATGATCATTTTTGAAGACGTGGCTGACAGCAGAGTTATATGTAAGTATAATTACCTTAACTGTTAATTAACAGTGTTGTTTTTGTCTTTTATCATGTTTATTATTTTTTATATTTTTTTTATAGAATGCTTTGGTAAGGAGCTTTTAGGTTTATTTGTATGACAGTCACAAGGAGGATTTCTTGTGGTCCTGAAATGTTGAGCTGTAATTGATGATTAGAAGTACCCATTACCACAGTTCACTATTGATGTGAATTTTAATTATGAGTTAAAGCTGTAGAAGTCAGGTACCAAGTGAAGTGAACATAACAACAAACAATATATGCTTGCATTTATTCAGTAAGTGAAGTTTCCCACATCACTGAGTTGATCTGTGAATTTATGAGTTAGGGCCATGTTCTACTGTGCTTTGTACAGATAAAGTCAGTATATTTTTTATAGTATATTTCTAGTTCTCTTTAAAACAAGTAATGGACTACATTAATGGGTCGTATTAACATAATGAATTTCAGATCCTGGGAGTGATAGCTCTTCCCTAAATCATTGACGTGGTGCAGACGGCACTGCTGAGCTTGCCCGTGGTATGTTAACAGTCAGACTTTTCTTTTTTAAAACTGTTTTATGAATTTAGTTTTCTTTACCAATATATCTTTTGTTTTTTTGTTTGCTTTTTGCCCCCTTCCCTTTCCCCTCCCAGATTTGAATGTGGCAGTGTAAAGGTTGCAGTTCAAAGACCTCAACTAGAGGCCAGTTGCTTAAACATTACAGATTAAAACATCCACATTATGGGCGTCAGCACCCATATCCTTGCCCATACAGTAGTTGTCCATGTACATCTAAGTCATGGAATGCGCTTAGGTCACACTTGTGTAGAGTCCACACTAGAGAAACATCACAGCAAACATTGACATCAGTGACATTCAGCTGTCATGTTTGTGGGTTCTCTGAAGTTGCCTCTGAAAAGGAGTATTTCACTCATATAAATGTGCATCTCAAAGCCAGTGAAACAGTCCCCTGCATGTTCAAGGGTTGTACATTTAGGACAAATATTTATGGGACATTTAAATCACATAAAAATAGAAAGCACCTTGGTCATTCTTTCAGCGACTTTAAACCTGGAATAGTCGCAGAGAGAGACAGTTTTGAAAGCTCAAGTGTTTCAGGTGAACATGGAGACGAAGGATCAACAGAAGCCCAGCTTGAAGTGCAGTCCAGTTTTCAGAGAGACTGCTCAGAAAATCCTGAGAAGATGATAGAAGATAAACTTGCAGCAGTGTTGCTTAAGCTGGAAAACATACTCCATGTTCCCAGTAATGCAGTCGATGAGCTTTTACAGGACTTGCACTTCCTAATGAGTTCTGCATCCCAGACTACATTAAATGCCATTGTTTCAGATTTTTGTACCAAGCATAATCTTGCCCTTGATGCAAAAGAAACTGAGGAATTGGCCTCTGCCTTCTGTCTTGCTAACCCCTTGACCAAAGCAATTGGAGAACAGGGCCCACTAAGCACTGCTTTTAAGCGGAAACGGTACTTCAAAGACAAGTTCCAAGTAGTTGAACCAGTTGAATATGTTTTGGATAAGGAGCGCAACCATACCTACCAATATGTACCATTATTGCAGTCATTGCAGCAGCTCCTTAGCAAAGATGGTATAATTGATGATGTAGTAGAAAACTATAGTGCTCACCAAAATGAAACTACACAACAAGAATACAAGTCATTTCAGGATGGAGAGTTTTTCAAACAAAATGAGTTTCTATCTTTGGAGGAACTGAGAATACGTGTGACCCTTTATGTTGATGAGTTTGAAGTGTGCAACCCTCTGGGTACTTCCAGAAAGAAGCATAAACTTTCCACTATGTACTGGATTTTGAGCAACTTACCCCCAGGCCAGCACTCCTCTTTGTCATCCATCTACTTGGCAGTACTGTGTAAAAGTAACTACATCAAGGAATATGGATATGGAAAAGTGCTTGAACCTCTTTTGTGTGACCTGGTTGTCTTGGAAGAGCATGGCGTGTTTGTCCCACAAATTGGAAAAAATATCAAAGGCACAGTCCAATGTGTAGCTGCAGACAACCTGGGTGCCCATGGGATTGCGGGCTTTGTTGAAAGTTTTTCAGGAGAGTATGTTTGTCGATTTTGCACGGGGCGTTTCACTGATATTCAGACAAAGCAGGTTCTGTCGGGTGAGTTTAGTCTTAGATCCAAAGACGAACACAAAGAATATGTGAAACATGCAGTGGAAAGTGGAAAGCCCTGTTTTGGAGTGAAAAGGCCATGTGTGCTGACAGAAAATCTTTCTCATTTTGATGTCACAACTGGATATCCACCTGATGTACTTCATGATCTGTTGGAGGGTATTGTTCCAGTGGAACTTGCACGGTGCCTGGGTGTGTTGATATCCAAACAATACCTCTCTTTGGACACTTTAAATAAGGTCATTCTCAGTTTTCCCTACAAAGGAGAAGATAAAACAAACCGCCCCCATGTTGTGCCACAAAAACTTTTAAGCAAAAAGACAATAGGTGGAAATGCAGCTGAAAATTGGACCCTCATAAGATTGCTTCCTTTCATGATTGGTGATGTTATACCTGACGGTGAACCAGTGTGGGAGATAATTTTGGATTTAAAAGAGATAGTGGAACTTGCTGTTTCCCAGATCCATACAGAAGAATCCATTGGATATCTTCAGTTCAAAATATCTGAACACAGACAGAAATATCAAGAAGCATTTCCCAACCAGAAACTCCTCCCAAAGCATCATTTCTTAGAGCATTACCCTCACTTGACCCGGTGTTTTGGTCCTCTTGTTGGGGTCTGGACCATGAGATTTGAGGGCAAACACAGTTTTTTTAAGGAAGTTGCCCATCACACCAAGTGTTTCAAGAATGTTGCTCTAACACTGTCAAGAAAACACCAGATGATGATTGCGTATCACTTATACTCATCACGTCCACAGAAACCTGCAGTTCAAGTGTCAAGTGTATTGAGAGTCCCTGTTGAGGTGCTGAAAGATGATTTATCATTGTCTCTTCAACAGATGTACCCAAACATGGCAGAAGTAAACATGGCTAACAGTGCAGATTGCAAGGGGATCAACTATAGAAAGGGAATGATACTCATTTGTGGATTTACTGATGGGCTACCTGAATTCGGAGAGATAATAAGGATATGTGTACTTCAGGATACGCTGAATTTCATAGTCAAGATGTTCTCAGCTTGGTTTAGAGAGCACTACCGGGCCTTTGAACTGCAACCATGTCCAACTGGCACAATGTCCCTGATAACACATGACGAACTGGGAGAGAAGTACCCATTACATGACTACTTTGTTGGGCCCCTTCGACTGGTTACGTTTAAGAGATATCCATACATTAAAAGCATGTGTTGAATATGTGAGTAAATGGCTTTAATTGATAGCTTACTAAATGTGCACTTTGTTCTCACTTGCATGAGCATTTGATACTAACCCGTCATATGATATCATCTGGGATTTTGGATATTTAAATATCAGAATATGGCATAAATGTTGTCTCTTCCTAGGTTTAAAGGCTTTATTCATTCATTACATTAAAGTGATGATATTTTCTGAACTAGCAAATATTTGCTTTTACCCACATAGTTATTATAAATTATGACTATTAACAAAATTCTAGTTGTGTAAATATTTTTTGTGGAACCACCATAGTCATCTCCACTATGTCATCAGAATATCATAATTGAGGTATTTGGTTAAAAATGTCAACTATAGTATGACATTTAATTTTCCATGCTACTATCATCATGTCACCAGCTTCTGTCTGTGGATTGCTAAATGTTTGCTTCAGTGTCCTGTTTGTTTTACTTATGACACTTTTAATTTATACATATTTAATGACTTTGTTCTTGTGTTTTCATCTTCTCTAGGTTGACACATTTGGATGATGGCTGCACCAGTAAAACTGCGAATTATCCTTGGTTCCAACAATGCTGAAAAACTGACCATAGAATCAGGCATGCCAACGTCTGTTGAGGATCTTGCAAATGAGATCAAACGTCAGTTTGATATAGAGGGGGACATTAGACTCCAGTACATGGACAGTGATTTTGATAACGAATTTATTAACCTTAACCAAATATGCGACATTCAAGACAAGAGCACAGTGAAAATCATCCACTTGTCAGATGCACTTGACCGCAGCCAAGACAGCATAAACCAGAGTGGGGAGGAGGCGTCCTTCTCATCTTCTGACACAATAATACTCTCCTCTGATTCAGAATCTCCTCGATCACATTGGCCCACAGAATTCCAAATTCCAAAGTTTTCATATGATGTGGGGATGCAACTTCGAAGTGCAAACCAGTACTTCATATCAAATGGAGTTCTTCTGACCCCTGGTCATAAACTTAAATCAGACATATTGGAAAGTCTGGCTCAGGAAATCATCAAATTCAAGGCATATCCCTCAAACTGGGAAATTGAATTGAATTGAGCATCAATTCCCTCAAGCACAAACCTGCAGATAGATGTCAGCCTGCTTATGATATCAAAAAACCGAGGAAAGCAGAAGTAAATTTTTGTCCTCCCTATCCTGCTGGTGAGACCCAGGGCAGCCTTGAACTGGAAAGACTGGCATTGATATCTGAGGTCAAGAAGAGACATAATGATAAAGTTGTCAAAGAAAAGATGGCTAAGACCTTCGCATACAGAAGGCAGGAGGTTGTCAGAGACAAGCCCATGATCGCAGGGTTCAAGATCAGATGGCCAGGACTGTTCACTGTGACAGAGGTATGGAATGCTTTTTAAATTAGCTGTAGTCAACATTTTTTTTGTATTTTTGTTTTTGTGCAATTCTTTTATGTTGGATAGTGACAGTGTAGAGACAGGAAGGGCAGGGAAGAGAGTTGTAATGGCTTCTATTCAGAATATTAATCATTTTGTATAAAATATAACACAGGAAATGCTGTAATATTACAGCACACCCTGTTTTTTGTACATTCTCGTATTTCTGTTTTAAATGTTTAAATAGGTAGCAATAATATAAAATATTTTTGTGGACATGTTGTTTTCAGGTGGAAGCAGAATTTGTGAGGATCACTACTTGTCCCCTTGTCTCCAAGTTCCACGCACAACTTGACCAACACACTAGTCAGCTCATCAAAGTGTTCAAGAAGAAAGGAGGCTCTGCAGGGACCAACATCAGCAGGATCTTGGCCCCAATCACACAGGTATGTTTTGCTATCAGTTGTGAACAGTATGGAATTATAAATTTGATGTTGCCTAGTCAGTGTTGACAAGTATTCTAACAAGTTAACAGTCAGAATAATATTTCTGTATTTATTTCTCTTTAGAATGAAACGGTTGAAAAGAGGAGGGAGTGCATCCTCAGGGCACTTTGTATCTACCTAAATGAAGACCCGAACATCCTCTTCAAAGAATACCTGGTTGGTCATTTTAATAATTATTATTTTTTTTAATTTAATGCACATTTAGACACATTACAAGACAGACAATTAGACGAAACAAAAAGTTTAGTTTCTACCAGTAATAAATCAATTTTAATTTTAACCTCTGTGGGGCTGCTCCCAAGGCCACTGATGTTGATGGTCCTTTCTTTCTCCCTTATGTAAAGGACACCGATGGTGCTGCTGCCCAGAGGGAGATTGAGCAACTTACCCTTGGCATCTACAGCATCAAAGTCGATGGAGGTGATGTCACCACTCTACCAGCTGATGTTGGGATAGTTATCGAAGGTGTTGAAGTTCTACAGGACCTGAGAGATGTGGCCTCTGCATGTGCACTCTTAATGGGGGTAATATATGCAATGAACCTGAGTTATCCTAAGGAACTGAAGACCTTCTTTGAAGTGCTTCAAAAGCTACTCCTGCAGCTGGATGCTGGTAGATTGTCAACCAAGGTACAAATGCTCAAGAACAAATTGTATGCTTGAACCAACTGTTTGATAACCAGTTCAGAACTCCTTGTAGTGGCCGCAACACGAGCTGACATGTTTGTGAAAATGTTCATTTGAATCATATTTTTTTTTCTACACTACTAAAGGTTGACAGCAGCATGTGTGTTATAGTGTGACTGTTGTGCAGTTTTAAAAAAAAATTGAGAGCTACAAGCTAATTATACTGTTATACAATAATATACAGGGTTGTTCAGGGTATTCCCTCCGCAGTTGACAGAAGCACATGTGTTATGCTTAGATTATTATGCTGTCAAAAAAAGTTGTTGTTGTATTGTTTGACTGCAAAAGAAGTTTAGAACTGTTGATATTATTTTGGACCAAGTGGCAAGAAAATGTTGGTGAATAAAGTAAATAACAGAAATACGTTGGGTGTACAAAATTCATTTGTGTGGAACCTGTTGACAAACTAGAATTAGGATAAACTAACTAGTTTTAAATAAGTTGGATGAAAACCTATGTTAATAAATTCAACTTAAATTTATTATTTCACCTCTATGAATAAAATATATGTTAAATAGACAAATGTAGAATATGTAATCTGTAAATATATTATTTATGTCCATATAACATAACTGAATTTGATTGGATAAGCTTAAATATCTCTTGTTGAACAGAAGTAATTCCATCTAGTTGGGTCAATACACATTGTGTTAATGTAACACAAGTTAATTAAGTTAGATGAACTTAATATTTTTGCTTTTAACTAACATAATTCATTTTTGTGGAACCCGTTGACAAAATAAATTTAATTAAAGTCAATGTTTCACTTTTTTGAGTGCAGCAGCCTTTGACACGGTGGACCACGCAGTCCTCCTGTCACATCTTAGTAATTATGTTGGCATCCATGGCACTGTTTTACAGTGGTTTACATCATACTTATCCGGTAGAACCTTCTCTGTTATGGTTGGTGACCTGTCCTCCTCCATTGCCCCTCTCTCCTGTGGAGTTCCACAAGGATCTATTCTTGGCCCTATACTATTCTCCTTGTACATGTTACCACTTGGGTCAATTATAGCCAGGCACAACCTTTCTTTTCACTGTTACGCAGACGACATACAAATCTATCTGCCAGTGAAGCCAAACAGCAATGATCAATGTTCTTTGTTTGCTTGTATTGCCGATATTAAGCAGTGGTTGGCTCAAAACTTTCTTCATTTAAACAATGACAAAACTGAGTGTATTGTATTTGGGAATACTGCGACGGCTGGCCTCGGCACCCTGTCCTCTAAGCTGAATTCAACCGTCAGAAACCTGGGAGTGACCTTCGACAGTCACCTCAGGTTTGACAAACATATCAACAACGTTGTTAGGGATAGTTTCTTTTAGTTGCATCTCCTGGCCAAAGTAAAAATGTTTTTAAGCCGTCACGACCTAGAGAAAGCCATCCATGCTTTAATAGCTCTAGGTTAGATTATTGTAATGCACTTTATGTTGGCGTCTCCCAGTCATCCCTCAGTCGACTTCAAGCTGTGCAAAACGCTGCTGCCCGTCTTTTAACTGACACCAGCAAACGTGCGCACATCACTCCTGTTTTTAAATCCCTTCATTGGCTTCCTGTCCTTTATAGAATTGATTTTAAACTTTTAACATTTGTTTTAAAGCTCTTAACGGCCTCGCCCCTTCATATTTATCCGAGCTTTTAACTGTCCACATCCTGCTGAGCTCTGAGGTCCAAAGATCAACTGTCGCTGGAGTGCCCAGGTCAAAATATAAGCACTGGGGGTGACCGGCGTTTTCCGTTGCCGCCCCCAGCTCTGGAATAGCTCCCGTCGTCGATGCGTCTTGTTTCTGACCTGGGCCTTTTTAAATCCAAGCTAAAAACCCACTTATTTAGGATGGCTTTTAACACCCAGTAGTATGATGACACTTTTATCATTTCTTATTCGTTTTGTTGCATTTTATTGTTTTTATTTTGTTTGTTTTTTACCTATTGTTCTCGTTTTTATTGTCTACTGTAAAGCACTTTGGTACACCGAAAGGACTGTTGTAAAGGGCTGTATAAATAAAGTACATTTACATTTACATTTACATTTACATTTACATTTTTCTCCCATCGACCTTCATCAAATAACTTGAATAATTTCTGCAGCTAAGCTGTCAACCTGTCTCTGAGACCCCATCTCAACCAGGCTGCTCAAGGATGTTTTACCTCTAGTTAGTCATTCTTTATTGGATACGATTAATCTATCTTTATTATCAGGATATGTACCACAGTCCTTTAAGGTAGCTGTAATTAAACCTCTTCTTAAAAAGCCCACTCTAGACCCAGAGGTCTTAGCCAACTACAGACCGATATCAAACCTTCCCTTTCTGTCTAAGATACTTGAGAAAGCTGTAGCTAATCAGCTGTGTGACTTTCTCCATAACAATAGTCTATTTGAGGATTTCCAGTCAGGATTTAGAGTGCATCATAGCACAGAGACCGCATTAGTCAAAGTTACAAATGACCTCCTAATGGCATCAGACAAAGGACTCATCTCTGTACTTGTCCTGTTAGATCTTAGTGCCGCATTTGACACCATTGACCATCAAATTCTTTTTACAGAGACTGGAACGTCAAATTGACATCAAAGGAACTGCCTTAAGCTGGTTTAAGTCGTATTTCTTAGATCGATCTTAGTTTGTTCACGTCAATGACCAAAGTTTGTCATGGAGTCCCACAAGGTTCTGTACTAGGACGACTTCTATTTAATTTATATATGCTTCCTTTAGGGAACATTATTAGGAATCACTCTATCAATTTTCATTGTTATGCTGACGACACCCAATTATATTTATCGATCAAACCTGATGAAACCAATCAGTTAACTAAACTCCAAGCATGTGTTAATGATATAAAAAGTTGGATGACCTACAATTTTCTGATGTTAAATTCAGAGAAAACTGAAGTTCTTGTAATTGGACCCAAACACCTCAGAAACTCTCTTTCTAGAGACTTGGTTACTTTAGACAGGACCACCCTGGCCTCCAGCTCCACTGTAAAGAATCTTGGAGTTGTTTTTGATCAGGATTTGTCCTTTAACGTCCACATAAAACAAATTTCGAGGACTGCATTCTTCCACTTACGTAACATCGCTAAAATCAGGCGCATTGTCTCTAGAGCGGATGCAGAAAAACTAGTCCACGCATTTGTTACTTCTAGACTGGACTATTGTAACTCTTTGTTATCAGGCTGCTCCAATAAGTCTCTTAGGACTTTGCAGTTAATTCAGAATGCTGCTGCATGTGTTCTGACAGGAACCAAGATCAGAGATCACATCTCTCCCATTTTGGCTTCCTTGCATTGGCTACCTATTAAATCTAGAATAGAATTTCAAATTCTTCTCCTTACTTATAAAGGTCTTCATGGTCAGGCACCATCATATCTAAAAGAGCTCATAGTACCTTACTACCCCTCTAGAACACTGCACTCTCAGGACGCTGGGTTCCTTGTGGTTCCTATCGTCTCCAAAAGTAGATTGGGAGCCAGAGCTACCATTCTGGGTTCGGGAGGCAGATACGGTCAACACTTTTAAGAGTAGACTTTCCTTTTTGATAAAGCTTATAGTTAGGGCTGGCTCTGGTCATCCCTTAGTTATGCTGCCATAGGATTAGACTGCCGGGGGACTCCCCCTCCCCCCTCCCCCCAGGGTTCCCACCAAGCATTTTTCAGTCTAAATGGTCCCTAGACGTCTAGGCTAAAATCGGTCTACCAGTGGTCTAGAAATTAATGTGTTTTAGACGACTAGCCGTCTAATAGACGTCTAAAAGACGACTAGGTCTAGACATCTCGTCTCATCTTAGACGTTTAAATAACTGCTAATATACGTCTATTTATAGACGTCTAAATTTAAACATTTGCCAGACATTTACTTTTATACCATATTTAAACCCCATTACCGAATCTAGACGTCATATAGACCTCTATTAAACATACTATTATATGGATATTCTAACAATTCTAGATATTTAAGTAATGTAATTACAATCTATTAAATTATTCACAACAAACCTATATTAAAAGGAAATTAAATGTGTCAAAATTGAATGTTAAATTAGATTCTCTAAAAAAAGGGACCAAATTTAACCTCTGATCCTTACTTTGATAGAGTTGCAGTATGTTATGGCAGTTTATTTACTATGTGTTTATTTGGTCTTTTAAATAGGTTTCAGAAACACTAATGTCATGCATATTTTACCACTGGATATAAATACATCTCTTGATGGGAACATTAACCAAACTATCCTACTGTAATGTCAATGAATACATTTATTAAAATCATTAAAACAAATTACAACCATCACAAACATATTAAAGTGCAATATACATTTTTATTTTCTTAAAAAAAAGAAAGGAAAGATAGATGGAAGGAGGGAACAGATAGGGTCAAAAAAGAAGGAAGAAGTAAGGACAGAGGAAGGAGGAAGGAAGGGAGGGAGGCAAAAGGTATTGTGGAAAGAAGGAAGGGAAAATGGAAGGAATGATGGAGGGAGGGAACAGACCAGGTCAACTGGATCAAAAGAAGAAGGAAGAAGAAGTAAGGACAAAGGAAAGGAAGGAAGGAAAGAAGCAAGGATGGAGGAAGTGAACAGATTGGGTCAATTTGAACCAGAAGAACAGGAGGGTTAACATTTGGTGTTTTTCAACATGTTGAAAAAAATAGCAAAAATAAAATACAATTATTGTTTTTTAGAATACAAACAAACATTAGAAATTTTAAAAGAACAGCTATAACTCTGAGGCAAAAAAAGAGTGAGAGAAATTACACCAATGGTGTCCTGGGCATCTTGTAGCCCCCTCTACCGCTTCGAGTTGGGGCCTGTTTGAAATGGGTGCCCATTGCAGAGCTGATCAGGTCATCTGTGGCCTCCTTAAATGATTTCCGAACTGCCTCTACAAACAAAGCAATAAAAAAAAAATTTTTTAAAATTGCAAGTGTGGTTGCCTATTGTTTTACGTGATGTCACAGAGATACTATAAAGGCACATGGTTTCAAAGGACTTGACTCAATGGGCATTGGGCATCGCCAGAAGTAAAAAGCTCATGTGAGGCTTCAACAGAATACTAACGGTCGCATGACTGACGTCACCGCCACTAATCTTTCCACTGATCTCAACCGTTTTTTTGCTCTAGTGAGCGTGTGCAAACAGATTGATGATGATTAAATGAAGAAACATTGCAGGACAAAACAACATTTCAATAACGTACCCTTGACTACTCACCTGTAATAAGCCCTGCGTCTCTCTCACGCTCTCTTCTCTGCTGGCCAGAAGTTGTTTTTTTTCCAGAAACTGATTTCCGGTCCTGTTGCTGCTTCCTGGTGGGGAGGGGTCATAGAGCTGACAGTATATCTGCATATCATGTTGGCTACTGTCCCCGATCGCCTTTAGTGCAGACTGACATTTTATTTTACTCTTCATCAATAATTTTTTAGGAATTATTTGCATTACTGCTCAATAAACTTTATTGCAAACTGCCTATATTTAGTTATAGGTTAATAGATATCTAAATATTTCTAAACATGGTTGGCATAATCTTATGCTTAAAAAAGAAAGCATAAGATATAAACATAACATAAAAAAAAACATTAAAAAATAAAGATAACTTAATAGTTTAAACCTGGTCTAAATCTAGACGCTGATTAAACGTCTAAATCGAGTCTAAATGTAAACTACACTGTACATTGATCAATGACTGTTAAAATGTTTTAATCCAACATTGGGCCACCATTTATACAATTTACAGTTGTTTTTTTGGTCAGTATTCATTATTTAATTCAGTCGTCTAGATTTGGTCTAAAAATAGACGTTGATATAAGGTCTTCATTTAGACGTCTAAATCGAGTCTAAATCTAAACTACACTGTACACTGATCAATGACTGTTAAAAATGTTTTAATCCAGGGACTTCCGGTGGGACGGTAGAGCAGCATGGACGCGTGAGACAAGAGCTCCTGCATGCCAACCTAAAACACTCCGCTAAAACTCAAAACACACGACGACGAAAGTCTAAATTGTGAATATGAGCGGAGTGCCAACAAAAATAAAAAATAAAAAAAACCCGGACATCCAAGGTAAAGTGAAAAATAGATCACCTAACGAGAGTGAGCTAACACCTGAAGCTAGCATGGCCTCGTTTCAAAGCAGCCTGGACGGCATTAGCAAGCAAATTCAAGTTCTGCAAAACGAAACGAAGACGGACCTAAAAACATTCAAAGACGAAATCACACGAAAAATGAGAAACGATCTGACAGAACTTAAGGGAGACATCGTTTAAAAGTTTGCTAAAATAACCACGGATATCAGTGAACATGATGAGAAGATATGCGCCGCTCTGACACGCACAGAAGAGCTGGAGTCGTGGAGTTACGAAGCAAACGGTGCACTGCAGGACATAATGCGAGAGCAGAAAATGATAATGGATAATGGACAACTAGACAACTTAGAATCGCGGTCCCGTCGGAATAATTTAAGGGTATATTGCATACATGAGGAAGAACAGTCCAAACATGACTCGGTCGCACAGTTCATGGATAAATGGCTCCGTGAGGAATTTTCCATAAACTCGGACCTGCAGATTCAACACGCTCACCGAGCCTTGGCTCCAAAACCAAAAACGGGCCAAACACACGATCGATCATCATTACGTCCAGCAGTTTAAATAACGGCGATGATAATTGAAAAAAGCACGGTCGAGAGAACGATCACCTCGAGAGGAAACAGAATCTATTTTGATCACGATTACCAGAAAGGACACTGCAACAACGCAAAGTTATTCTAATTTCCAAAAAGATCCGAAAGAAAAAGGCATCCGCTTTCAGACACCTCTCAACAGGATGCGCATCGACTGGGCCGCGGGGTGAAAAACCTATGCAGTGCAGAACGAGCACCAGAGAACTGCGGGAGAGGAGGGATACGACGTGGAAAAACGTGACAGCCGGAGGATCCACAATCGTTAAGAGGCTACAATCAGCTGAACCAGCGACAGGACCAGACCGGAAGCGGACGCAGGGGGAGGCCAGATTTCATCTGAGGGGAAATAACAACACAGGCTAAGTATTTGGTTTCACTGTTAACCAGGATTAAAACAAATATGAAAGGTTTTTGCTCCCAAGGTTGAAGGAGTTTTAAAATACAAGGCAGTATACCAGTTTGTTTAATGGGTTATAGATGATGGACTGTTGGCTTCAGGATTGATACGCAGCTGCAAAGGACTGGTGATGAGATCATTAATCCTGTTTGGATTGAATCTCCATTACGTGGGGTGGGGGGCCCTTTCCTTTGTGAGAGGCTTTCCCCTCAAGACATCAAGAGGAGTCAGCAGAAGTTCAGGGGTTGTTGACATCTCTTTTGTGAGGTGCACTTGTTTGGTATATGTTCAAAACAGCATGAACAGTTTCCGAAAGGCACTCTTCATGAAGTTTAACTGAAAGCCTGTGGATCGAATATTTACGAAGTTAAGACAACTAAGAATAGTTCTGAACACCAAACAGGGAGAATACTAAAGTTCTTTCTTTGAATGGCAACGGCTTAGAAAGCCAGTTCAAAGAGCTAAAATAATGACCAAAACGTAAAAAAGAAAAACCAGAAAATTTCCTACAAGAAACAGCATCTATTCCGAAAGCAGAAGGAGAATTAAAGAAATATTGGATTAAAAATACTTAACTATAGTTCACCAAACCCCAGAGGTCGGAAAAGAGGAGTAAAGCGATATTGATGTCTAAGCACAATTTTGAGTGCCAAAAAGGAAAAAACAGACAATAGAGGGAACTTATATTATATACACCGGGATGACTGATCCAAACAATGATACGCTGGTCCGTATTTAACTCTCACCACCTGGAGACAGTAAGAGGATTTTTCATCTCTGTTTGAACACCAAAGATTGCATTAAATCAGAGGGCATTTGGTATAGGTGGGGGAGATCTTCATGTGGTGATGGATTAATGATAAGTATACAATCATAGTGTTAAGAGAAATAAGAACCGATTACAAAACTGGTCAGAATGCATGGGAGGAGAATGGGGATTTTTTGATGTTTGGAAGATCTACATCCACTGCCGGAAGATTTTAGGTCATTACTCAAAAACCCACTCCAGACTTGACTATTTTTTCACGCAGAAAGAAAATAAGTTAAATAAAAGATTGTTGATTGGAGTGAAGCAGATGTGTCTGACCTCATGCCATCTCACCTACCGCTTCCCGTGGACTTTAGCCAGACCGATACGTATGCAGATTGCAATGTGGGATAGTACATCCTGAATCCTTAGTTGCCCAAATCGGGCTGATTCTGACACCTTCCCTGGATGAACCGCATAATGGCGAACCAAGCCCCATGCTATATTGGTGGACGCTTTAAAAGCTGTGATAGACACGTGGAAAATTGATTGCAATTCCAAGATATCAAAGAAGAAAATAGGATGGTATAAAATGTATATAAACAGAAATTGAGACAACTGGAAAGAAGCTAAGGGAAGAGAGCAACAAGTTGTCACCAAAGCCAACAGAGAGAGGTCTGTAGATAGGAAACGACGGGCTGCTGTCTTTAGCCCCCAACGGCTGTGTGCTCCTTTATATTAAGCCCTTGGCCCAGATGATCAGACAGGAGCAGTCAATGAAAGGCATAGAAAATCAATAAACAAGAACATGTAATTAAGTTTGTATTGCGTATGAACATTATGATATTTTAAACCATCCAGCAAAACTCATTCAAACAGCTTGACGCAACTCCTTGACAGATTGGGTTTTAAGTCTGGATATACATAAATATACCATAAAACTCAAATTCTCAATGGCTCACTGTTCACCCAAACCAAAGAAATTAGGGAAATCGCAGATAAACTGAGGAGCAAAACTATCAAAATACTGGGGAATTAATATAACCAAATATCTCTTCTAAAATATATAGTAGTAATCTGAACACATTGACAAAAACAAAGGAGAGATTTTGACAATTGGAACACTTACCCATTAGGACTAAGACAAGGGTAAATGTGGTAAATGAATGAAACATTCAGCCACACTGCTATAGTTGTTTCTATCCTTACCCTGTGATATATCGAAGACCAGTTTTTTAAATGGATTAAGTGGCATTTCGAGATTTTTGGTAGGGGGAGGTAAAAAACGGCGCAGCATACGTTAGGCCACATTGCATTATCTAAAGACAAAGGGGGATTGCACGCCCCAACCTAAAAGGAATATTTTCGTGCTGCACAACTGGTGTGAGGAGGGATCGTATCTCGAGGAAAGACAAATGAAATGTCTGCTTAAAATACCCAATTCAAACAAGTAGTGGGGAAACAGAGACCCCAATTATATAAAGATTAAAAGATGCAGAATTCCAACCCAGTGATATCGCTTACTTGTGGATATATGGTATTCTACAGTGAAACAACTAAAAATAGGAAGGAAATTGGACTATTAAAGTGGATTGAGGTTGATGATAAATTTGTGCCCAGAAAAAATGATGCGAGATGAATCAATGGATAAAAAAGGATTACACGCATACAGACCCTTTCCAAAAATGTGAATACATGAAAAGTTGACGTATTTTCCAGAATTCTAATTAAAAGGTGAAACTTCATAATTATAGGTTCAGGGCCAACAATTCAAACCATTTCCAAGGATTTATTTGTTTATTTGTAAACATAATTTGGGCTTCCAGCCATAAAACACGCCAAAAACAGGAATTCAAAAAATTGGAATACTGCAAAAATCAGTCCAAATTTTGCAGGGCTGATAATGGTTGTTTTAACTGAGTGGGGGGGGTCCACACTAATAGCTACTAAACGCACTAGCACTGACAGATTTGACACGTGCCCAGCAGGACCATCACTGATACTCTCCATAGGATGGTAAAGCCACAAAAGTTCATACTAAGGAGGCGGGTCCAGCAAATCAATGGAAATCTAGTGGAAGGAACAAGATGTAGCAGGAAAAGATGCACACAGCAGAAAGATGACCGTGGACTTCAGCAGAGTTCAGGGTCAAGCCACTTCTGAGCCTAGCCAACGTAGGAAGCGTAGGACCCGCCTCTGCTAACCACCAGAAGCACCAAAACCTAGTTAAATCCAATCCATTGCAGGGCTTTGACTGGCCAGCCAACGCACAGACCTAAACCCCATTGAGAATCTATGGGGTATTATCAATAGGAAAATGAGGGCCACACCAGACCCAAAAACAAAGAAGAGCGGACAGCAAGCATCAAGGAAACGGTGCTTCCATAACTCCACGCAATGCCACAGCTGGGATATGCCTCATGCCCGGCGCATGAGGCAGGGATTAAGGCAAGGAATTCCCCACCAAAGTAAAACAAAAAAAAAAAAATTGAACGTTTTTACAGATAGTTTATAACAGTACCATATTGTGACTGATTTGATGTGATCCGAGTGCTTTCCTTTTTTTTTTTCTTCAAAACTGAGAAGTAATGGTGATTTCCTTAACTATTCTAAATTTTGAATTCTGTTTTCACAGGGTTTTTGAGCTGTAAAACCCAAAATATGTAAAAAGAAAACATATAATATCCTTGAAATTGTTTGAATTGTTGGGCCCTGAATCGATAATATATGAAGTTAAACCTTTTTAATGATTATGGAAATAAGTCAACTTTCTATGATATCCTAATTTTTTTGGAAAGGGTCTGTATGTACAATAAAGACTGTTTAAAAAAGAGACGCCGATACCCTTGAAAGCTGTCAAGAATTAAAGAATACCATGATCTAGAAACGATCACAGGACTTATTCAAATATTTAACAACTGAGGGACTCTTAATAACAAAAGTATCAACAGGCTGAGACAAGTACAACCCATAATAAAAGCTACTTTGTAAAAAGCTTAGCGTCAAGCATATTCCAAAGCGGTGGCGAGTTTTGTCTTCAGCTGTGTTTGATACTTTTGTTATGATACCTCCGCCCAATTTGTAAATACTGAAAGTCCTAGATTCGTAATCATGTGCTATTCTTGAATTCTTGAAAAGCTTTTCATTTCTGCCGTTTTTTCAACAGTTGTTACATACAGACCATTTCCAAAAAAGTAGAATATCATAGAAAGTGACCTATTTCCATAATTCCATTACAAAGCGTTAAACTTCCTATTTATAGATTCAGGGCCTCACAATGCAAACAAGTTCAAGGTATTTTACTTTGATTTATTTTTTACATATTTGGGGTTCAGCTCAAAAACACATGAAACAGGATTCAAAAAATTAGAAATACTGTTAAGAAATCACCATTACTTCGCAGTATTAGTTGAAGAAAAAAAGAAAGAATTAGGATCACATCAAATCAAGTCAAATATGGTATATTAATAAACGATATGTCAACGTTCAATACTATTGGTTGGGAAGCCCTCTTGCCTTAATCACGCCTCGATGCGCCCGGGCATTGATGGCAATCACCTGCTGGCATTGCGTGGGAGTTATGGAAGCCAGCTTTCCTTGCATGCTTGCGGCAGCTCTTCTTTGTTTGATGGGTCGGTGGCCCTCATTTCCTCTGATAAGACCCCATCGATTTCTCAATGGGGTTTAGTCGGGAGAGTTGGCTGGCCAGTCAAGCACTGCAATGCATGGGATAAACTAGGTTTTTGGTGCTTCTGGTGGTTATAGGCAGAGGCCGGGCCTACGGCTTCCTACGTTGGCTCAGGCTAGAATTGGCTTGACCCTTGAAAATCTGCATGAGTCGCACGTCCATCTCTTATGCTGTGCATCTTTCCTGCCACTTTTGTCTCTTCCACATAAATTGCCATTTGTCTATGCTTGGACGCCTCCTTAGCTATCAATCTTTGTGGCTTAACCCATCCTATGGAGAGGAGCCAGTGATGGTCTTCGGCCAGTTTGTCAAATCGGGCAGGTGCTTTGAGTTTAGTAGATGATGTAGTGTGTGACACTCAGTTTAAAACATATCATCCCTGCAAAATTTTGACTGATTTCTCACAAGTAATATCTAATTTTTTGAATTCCTGTTTTGGTGGATTTTTGAGGGCTTGAAGCCCAATTATGTAAGAAAATAAACAAATAAATCCGCTTGAAATTGTTGAATTGGTGCCCCTGAATATATAATCTATGAAAGTTTAACCTTTTGTCTAAAAATGGTTTTTTTTTTCATATGAAAATAAGTCAACGTTTTCTAGGATATTCAATTTTTTGGAAAGGGCTGTATGGCTGTATCTCCTTGTTTTTATCCATTGATTACATCTAGCAATCATGTTTCTGGGCACCGATTTATCATCAAATGCACATCCACTTTATAAGTACACTTTCCTTCCTATTTCGTTTAGTTGGTGCACTGTAGAATACCATATCTCCCAAAGTAAGCGATACACGGGTGGAATTCCTGTTAATCTTTTAAGCTTTTATAATTGGGGTTCTCTGTTTCCCCAAATACTTGTTTTGAGGGTATTTAATGCAGACACATTCTCAATTGGGGGGGTTTTTTGTTGTTCTTTTCCATCGGATACGTTCCACATCAACACCAGTTGTGGCAGCACGAAAATATGCTTTTAGGTGTGGGAAGGGGCCAAGTCCCCCTTTGGTCTTTAGATAATTGCAATGTGGCATAACGTATATCTGGGCGTTTACCTCCCATACAAATCTCGCGAATTGCACTTATCCCCATTTAAAAAACGGGTATTTCGTATATCAACAGGTAAGGATAAAACCAATATAGCAAGTGGTAGAAGTTCATGTTTACCACATTTACCCTGTCAGTTGATTCCTAATGGTAATGTTTCCATCTGTCCAATATCATCTCCTTTGTGGGTTTGTCCCATGTGTTTCATAGTTACTCTATATATTTTAGAGAGATCTTTGGTTATAGTAATTCCCAAGGATTGTTGATTAGTTTTGGCTTCCCATAGTATCTGCGATTCCCTAATTCTTGTTTGGTGAACAGTTTGAGCATGAGAATTTGAGTTTATAGGATTTTGTATGTTAATCGCACAGAATAAAACAACCAATCATGTCAAGAAGTTGCGTAGCTGTTTTAGAATGAGTTTGCGGATGATTGTTAAAATATCATAATGTCTCACGCCCCACAAACTATTACTGTTCTTGGTTTATTGATTTCTATCCTTCTATTAACTGTCCTGTTCTGAATCATCTGGGCCACTGGCTTAATATATAAGGCAAACGCGTGGGGCTGAAGCAGCACCCTGCTCGGTTCCTCGGCTCCAAGACTCTCCTCTGTTTGGTCCTTTGGTTAACCTTTTTTTCTCTTACCCTTATGCTTCTGTTCCATTGCTCTTCCATTCTGGTTATATACATTTTATAACCTCTTATTGTTGATTATCTCGTTTGATATTACTTGTAATATGACAATCAAATTTTCCACCAGACATCACAAGCTTTGTAAAGCGCCTCACAATATAGCAAGGGCTGTTTCGCCATTTGGGTTTGATCCAGGTAAGTTCAATATCCGCCCATAAGTTGTTCAACTAACTGAGGATCATTATTTAATATCCCCACATTCAATCTCCATATCGTATCTGACTGTCTACATTTCCAAGTGAATCTTAAGGTCGATGGCATTATGGTCAGACACATCTGCTACTCCAACCAACAATCTTTATGTTAACTCTATTTTCTTCTGCGTGAAAAAATAGTCAATTCTGGAGGTTGTTTTTGAGTAATGACTCAATCTCGCTGCGTGGATGTTAGATCTCTCCAACATCAAAAATCCCTCTCCTCCCTGCATTTCTGACCAGGTTTTGTTCGGTTTCTTATTTCCGAAAACGAATGGAAATCCTTAGTCAATAATCCATCACCACATGGAGATCGCCCCACAGTACTACAAGACCCCTCTGATTTCTAATGCAATTGGTTGTCAAACCGCAGGATTTGAAAAAATTCCTTATCTCTCCATGGGGGGCGTTACAATATTGACCAGCGGTTTATTGTTTGCTCATACATCCCTTTTACTAGTAATATAGAGTTACCCTCTTGTCCTTTTCTTCCTTTGGCACTCAAAATTGGTGTCTTTAGACCATCAATATCGCTACTCCTCTTTTCGACCTGGGTTGACCGAGACTGGGACCAGGCTGATTGGGTGGGAGTATAGGCGCGGTGATAAGGAGGGTAGTGTTGTAAGGGGCCTCTGAACGGAGGTCTCTCGTAAGTTCTCAGTGTGACCTTTCTAGGCTTAGGAAATCTTCGTTTTTTTTAATGGTAGTATTAGCTCTTTCTGTTTTCAACACAGTGAAGACTTATCTCCCTGTTTGGGTGTCCATAAGAAAATACTTCTTAGTTGTCTTAACTCCGTAAAGCTTCCATCCACAGGCTTCAGTTAACAGTCTGAACGTAGTAGCAATTTTCGAAAACTGTTCAGTGTTTGTGAACGAGAGACCAAAAAAAGTGACACCTCTACAACGAGATGTCACAAACCCTGAACGGTGTGGGTGTGACTCGGGCTTGTGGCGTGAGGGGGGAAAGACCTGCGCACCAAAGAAAGGGCCCCCCCCGTAGAAGTGAGAGGTCAAGTCCAGACAAATCGTAGACGAAAAAAATATCCCCAGTCGGCAGTCTGCGTAGCCAAGCCTGGAAGCAACAGGCCATAGCGAGAACCCAGTATTAACAAACGTAGTACTGCTGTTATTTTAACCTCTTCAACCCTGTGAGCCAAAAACTTTGTTATTGGTTTTACTTCTTTGGTTTACTCTGAAATGAAACAAATACTAGCCGTGTTTTTCCCCCGCAGAAAGTCGGCCGTCACTGTCGTTCCGCTCCCGGTCGGTGTCCATTGTCGTCAGGTCGCCGCTGCTTGTTGGTACTCTTAACGATTGGTGGATCCTCCGTGTGCTGGTCCCCGGTGTTTTCCATCTCGTATCCTCTCCTCCCGCGGTTCTGGTTGCTCGTCTGCCACTGCATAGTTTTACCCCCTTGGACCAGTGGGATGCTGCATCCTGTTGAGAGGTGTCCTGGAAGCGGATGCCTTCTTTCTTTAGGATCTTTTTGACATATAATACAACTTTGCGTTGTTCAGGTCCTTTCTGAGTAATCTGATCAAAAATAGATGGTTTCCTCCGAAGGGGGATCGGTTTCTTCTCCGCGTGCTTTTTTCAATATCATCGCCTTTACGTTAAACTGCTGGAATTTTATGAGGATAGAATCTGGGTGTTTGGCCCGTTTTTGGTTTTGGAGCCAGGCTCGGTGAGCGTGTTGAATCTGCAGGTCGAGTTTATGGAAAATTCTCACGGGAGCCATTTGCCATGAACTTGCGACCGAGTCGTTTGGATGGTTCTTCCTCATGTTGCAATAACCCTTAAATTATTCCAGGGGACCGTCGATTCTAAGTTGTCCTAGTTGTCCATTATCCATTATCATTTTCTGCTCTCGCATTATCCTGCAGTGCACCGTTTGCTCGTAACTCCACGACTCCCAGCTCTTGTGCGTGTCAGAGCGGCGCATATCTTTCTGATCATGTTCCTGATATCCGTGTGTTTTAGCAAACTTTTAAACTATTGTCTCCCTTAAAGTTCTGTCAAGCGTTTGCTCATTTTTGTGTGAGTTCGTTGAATGTTTTTAGGTCCGTCTCCGTTCGTTTTGCAGAACTGAATGTTTGCGAATGCCGTCCAGGCTGCTTTGAAACGGGCCAGTGCGGCTTCAGGTGTTAGCTCACCCTCGTTAGGTGATCTATTTTCACTTTACCTTGGATGCCGGGTTTTTTTATTTTTTATTTTTGTTGGCACTCCGCTCATATTCCACATTTAGGACTTTCGTCGTCGTGTGTTTTGAGTTTTAGCGGAGTGTTTTAGGTTGGCATGCAGAGCTCTTGTCTCAGCTCCATGCTGCTCACCGTCCCACCGGAGTCACCTGGTTAAAACATTTTTAACAGTCTTGATCAGTGTACAGTGTAGTTTAGATTTAGACTCGATTTAGACCGTCTAATGAGATCTATATCAACTCTATTTTAGACCAAATCAGACGCTGAATAAATATGAATACTGACCAAAAACACACTGTAAATTGTATAAATGGTGGCCCAATGTTGGATTAAAACATTTTAACAGTATTGATCAATGTACAGTGTAGTTTACATTTAGACCGTTGAGAGAGTTAATCAGCGTCTAATTTAGACCAGGTTTAAACATTAAAGTTATCTTTATTTTTTAATTTTTTTTTTATTTATGTTTTATATCTTATCTTCTTTTTTAAGCATAAGATTATGCCAACCATGTTTTTTAGAAATTTTAGATATCTTTAAACCTAGACTAAATAAGGCAGTTTGCAAGTTTATTGAGCGTAAATGCAAATAATTCCAAAACATTTATTGATGGGAGTAAAAAAATGTCAGTCTGCACTAAAGGCGATCGGGGACAGTAGCCACATGATATGCAGATATACGCGTCAGCTCTATGACCCCTCCCACCAGGAAGCGCAACAGGACCGGAAATCAGTTTCTAATAAAAACAACTTCTGGCCAGCAGAGAAGAGAGCGTTGAGAGAGACGCAGGGCTTATTACAGGTGAGTAGTCAAGGGTAACGTTATTGAAATGTTGTTTTGTCCTGCATGTGTCTTCATTTAATCATCATCATCTGTTTGCACACGCTCACTAGAGCAAAAAAAACGGTTGAGATCAGTGGAAAGATTAGTGGCGGTGACGTCCAGTAAATGCGACCGTTAGTATTCTGTTGAAGCCTCACATGAGCTTTACTTCGGCCGATGCCCAATGCCCATTGAGTCAAGTCCTTTGAAACCATGTTGCCTCTATAATATCCTCTGTGACACAAGTAAAAAATGCAACCACACTTGCAATTTAAAAAATTTTTTTTTATTGCTTTGTTTGTAGAGCAGTTCGGAATCATTTAAGAGGCCACAGATGACCTGATCAGTCTGCAATGGGCACCCAGTTTCAAACAGGCCCCAACTCGAAGCGGTAGAGGGGGCTACAAGATGCCCAGGACACCATTGGTGTAATTCTCTCACTCTTTTTTTTGGCCTCAGAGTTATAGCTGTTCTTTTAAAATTGCTAATGTTTGTTTGTAAAGTTCTAAAAAACATAAAATTGTATTTCATTTTTGCTATTTTTTTCAACATGTTGAAAAACACCAAATGTTAACCTCTGTTCTTCTGGTTACAATTGACCCATCTGTCACTTCCTCCATCCTTGTCTTCTTTCCTTCCTTTCCTTTCCTTTGTCCCTTACTTCTTCTTCCTTCTTCTTTTGATCCAGTTGACCCTGGCTGTTCCCTCCCTCCATCATTCCTTCATTTCCCCTTCCTTCTTTTCACAATACCTTGGCCTCCTCCCTTCCTTCCTCTTCCTGTCTTAACTTCTTCCTTCTTTTTTGACCCTATCTGTTCCTCCTTCCATCTATCTTTCCTTTCTTTTTTTAAGAAATAAAATGATATTGCACTTTTAATATGTTGATGATGTTTAATTTGTTTAATGATTAATAAATGTATTCATTGACATTACAGTAGGATAGTTTGGTAATGTTCCCCAAGAGCTGTATTTAATATCAGTGGTAAAATAGATGACATTAGTGTTTCTGAACCTTTTAAAAGACCAAGTAACACATAGTAAATAAACTGCATAACATACTGCAACTCTACAAGTAGGCCAGAGGTTAAATTTGGTCCCTTTTTTTAGGAATCTAATTTAACTCAATTTTGACACATTTACTCCTTTTAATATAGGTTTGTTGTGAAAATTTAATAGATTGTAATTACAACTTAAATAGCTAGAATTGTTAGAATATCCATATACGAGGGTTAGTATGTAATTACGAAGGTAAAGCATGTCTATAGCAAATGTTTAAATTTGACGATCTCTAAAAGACGTAAATGAGCAGTTATTAAACGTCTAAGATGAGACGAATGTCTAGACCTAGTGTCGTTTCAGACGTCTATTATGACGGTCTAGTGTCTAAAACACATAATTTTCTAACCACTGGTAGACCGATTTTAGCCTAACGTCTAGGGACCAGTAGACCGAAAATGCTTGTGTGGGAACCCTGGGGGGAGGGGAGGGGGAGTCCCCCCGGCAGTCTAATCCTATGGCGCATAACGGGGACCAGAGGCCAGCCCTAACTAAAGCTTTATCAAAAAGAAGTCCTACTCTAAAAGTGTTGACCGTATCTGCCTCCCGAACCCATAGGTACTCGGCTCCCAACTACTTTTGGAGACGAGAGGAACCACAAGGAACCCCAGCGCCTGAGAGTGCGTGGTTCGAGAGTGAGTAAGGTACTAGGAGCTCTTTTAGATATGATGGTGCTGACATGAAAGCCTTTATAAGTAAGGAGAAGAATTTGAAATTCTATTCTAGATTTATAGGTAGCCAATGCAAGGAAGCCAAATGGGAGAATGTGATCTCTGATCTTGGTTCCTGTCAAACACATGCAGCAGCATTCGCGATTAACTGCAAAGTCCTAAGAGACTTATTGGAGGCAGCCTATAACCAAAGGTTACAATAGTCCAGTTCTAGAAGTAACAAATGCGTGGACTAGTTTTTCTGCATCCGCTCTAGAGCAATGCGCCTGATTTTAGCGATGTATAACGTAAGTGAAGAATGCAGTCCTCGAAATTTGTTTTATGTGGACGTTAAAGGACAAATCCTGATCAAAACAACCTCCAAGATTTTTACAGTGGAGCTGGAGGCCAGGTGGGTCGCCTAAAGTAAATAAGTCTCTAGAAGCGAGTTTCTCGAGGTGTTTGGGTCCAATTACAAGAACTTCAGTTTTCTCTGAATTATAAATCAGAAAATTGTAGGTCATCCACACTGTTTATATCATAACACATGCTTGGAGTTTAGTTAACTGATTGGTTTCATCAGGTTTGATCGTAAAATATAATTGGGTGTCGTCAGCATAACATGAAATTGATAGAGTGATTAATAATTGTTCCCTAAAGGAAGCATATATAAATTAAATAGAGTCGTCCTAGTACAGAACTTGTGGGACTCCAGACAAACTTTGGTCATGACGTGAACAAACTAAAATCGATCTAGAAATACGACTTAAACCAGCTTAAGGCAGTTCCTTTGATGTCAATTTGACGTTCCGTCTCTGTAAAAAAGATTGGATGGCAGGTGTCAATGCGGCACTAAGACTAACCGACAAGTACAAGTGAGTCCTTGTCTGATGCCATTTAGGAGGTCATTGTAACTTTGGCTAGGCGTCCTTGTGCTATGATGCACTCTAAATCCGGACTGAAAATCCTAATAAACGATATGTTATGGAGAAAGTCACACAGCTGATTAGCTACAGCTTCTCAAGTATCTTAGACAGAAAGGGAAGGTTTGATATCGGTCTGTAGGTTGCTAAGACCTCTGGGTCTAGAGTGGGCTTTTTAAGAAAGAGGGTTTAATTACAGCTCCTAGGACTGTGGACAATCCTGAAATAAAGATAGATTAATCGTATCCAATAAAGAAGACTAACAAAGGTAAAACATTCTTGAACAGCCTGGTTTGAGATGGGTCTCAGAGACAGGTTGACAGCTTAGCTGCAGAAATATTCAAGTTATGTGATGAAGTCGATGGGAGAAAATGTAAATGTAAATGTAAGTGTAAATGTAAATGTACTTATTATACAGCCCTTTAACAACGTCCTTTCGGTGTACCAAAGTGCTTTACAAGTAGACATAATAACGAGAACATAGGTAAAAAAAACAAAAATAAAAACAATAAATGCACAAAATCGAATAAGAATGATAAAAGTGTCATCATCTAAACGGGGTGTGTAAAGCCATCCTAAATAAGTGGTTTTTAGCTTGGATTAAAAAGGCCCAGGTCAGAACAGACGCACTCTCGACGGGGAGCTTATTCCAGAGCCTGGGGGCGGCAACGGAAAACGCTCGGTCACCCATGTGCTTATATTTTGACCTGGGCATCTTCCAGCGACAGTTTGATCTTTGGACCTCAGAGCTCTAGCGATTGTGGACAGTTTAAAAGCTCGAACAATAGAAGGGGCGAGGCCGTTAAGGATCTTTAAAACAAATGTTAAAGTGTTAAATCAATTCTTAAAGGACAGGAAGCAAATGAAGGATTAAAAACAGGAGTGATGTGCGCACGTTGCTGGTTGTCGGGGAAGC
>NC_040023.1:48732827-48746444 GCF_000972845.2 Larimichthys crocea | reverse complement strand
AACCAACCAGGAGTCTGGCAACCAACCAACCAGGAGTCAACCATCTTAGTTTAGCTTGCTAAAGATAGTGAACACAGTAAACATTGTACCTGCTAAACATCAATGTGTTAGCATTGTCATTGTCATGGTTTCTATGGGTTTGGGTCACCATGGTAACAGCAGGTGTGAACTGGACCTAAAACAGGTCGTCATGGTTACCTTGCATTTGTCCAGTATGAAAGCAGCCAGACACACGAGTCTGACCTTACTGGGAACCACCACCACAAACTGCTTCAGAGCCTCCGGCACAGCAAAGCTCTCTGATTGGCTGGCCGCGCTGGGGTCAGAGTTCAGAGTCGAGCTGGCGGTGAGGTCAGAGGAGGCGGGGCCTGACACGTTGATGCTGACTGGGTTGTGAAGACAAACGTCTGCTAATCGAGTCACACCTGAAACACAACAGGACGGTTCAGTGTTCGTCCATCAGAGAGCGTCAGTTTAGAATCAGAATCCGACTCCGAATCCGAACAACTTTTATTTATCCCGAAGGAAAGGACATAGTGTGCCAGAGTTACAAGAACTAAAGAAGTATACACAAAAAAGAAGATATCGCAGTTAGCTGGAATCGCTATTTCAGGCTAACTGCTAACGATGCTAACAGCTAATAGTGCTAACTGCTAATGATGCTAACAGCTAATAGTGCTAACAGCTAATATTAGCTAACTGCTAATGATGCTAACAGCTAATATATAGAATATAAGTCACTTTGTATTTTTACCTTGTGTGAGTGTCGCTGACAGCAGCACGTTCTGTCGGCTCGGTCCGTTAGAGTTCAAACTATTTAATATGATGGTCAGATCCTTCTCAAAACCCAAGTCCAAGGTCCTGAACACACACACACACACACACACACACACACACACACACACAGGATGAAGGTCTAAACTGAGCTGTGAATACTAACTACTAAAGTAACTTGTTCTTTGTTTACCGGTCGGCCTCGTCCAGGATCAGCCAGCGGACGGCGCTGAAGGCGATGCTCAGAGTGTTTCTGATGTGATCCACCAGACGGCCCGGCGTCGAGATCAGGATGTTGATGCCTTTACGGAGCCTGAAGACAGTCCAGAGGTCCACAGTTAATCCACAGTCAGTCCACAGTCAGTCCACAGTCAGTCCACAGTTAATCCACAGTCAGTCCACAGTCAGTCCACAGTCAGTCCACAGTTAATCCACAGTTAATACACAGTCAGTCCACAGTCAGTCCACAGTCAGTCCACAGTCAGTCCACAGTCAGTCCACAGTTAATCCACAGTCAGTCCACAGTTAATCCACAGTCAGTCCACAGTCAGTCCACAGTCAGTCCACAGTCAGTCCACAGTTAATCCACAGTCAGTCCACAGTCAGTCCACAGTTAATCCACAGTCAGTCCACAGTCAGTCCACAGTCAGTCCACAGTTAATCCACAGTCAGTCCACAGTCAGTCCACAGTTAATCCACAGTCAGTCCACAGTTAATCCACAGTCAGTCCACAGTCAGTCCACAGTTAGTCCACAGTCAGTACACGTTTAGATCCACAGTCAGTCCACAGTTAATCCACAGTCAGTCCACCAGTAGTCCACAGTCAGTCCACAGTCAGTCCACAGTTAATCCACAGTCAGTCCACAGTTAATCCACAGTCAGTCCCAGGTCTTGTACCTGGCCTTCTCTGCTTTCCTCTTCTCTCCT
The DNA here is from genome assembly GCF_000972845.2 of Larimichthys crocea. NCBI lineage: Eukaryota > Metazoa > Chordata > Actinopteri > Sciaenidae > Larimichthys > Larimichthys crocea. Next base: position 48,744,743 of record NC_040023.1, on the reverse strand, counting down.
CCCATCAGCACACCTGGAACAATCCAGGTAAACGGCTGCAAAGAGGAACATCATGTTCAAACATTAACAATACAAAATATGACAACGTTTGACTTCCTGCTCAACTCTGATTGGTGCATGCAGTTAAAGGGGGCGGGGCATGAGATAACTAGGCCAATAAAAAACAGACAAATGAGGTCATATTTGTGTTACCTTCAGGAGCTTCTGGAAGATCAGGAATGTCTGCTGGGCGAGCTGATGGACAGACAGACAGACAGTTCAGTGTGTCTCACATTAAAGGTCATGTCCATGTTGTCTCCATGTTGTCTCCATGTTGTCTCCATGTGTTTCTGTCTGCTGGTTTTACCTCTCTGGTGGGGACGATGACAACAGCCAGAGGGCCGTCGGACCTGCTGACCTTTGGCTGGACCGCTTGCAGACTCTGGACCACGGGAACGGCGTAGGACAGCGTCTTACCTGCAGAGACACACAGGTGTGAACCACCAGACAGACAGACAGACAGACAGACAGACAGACAGACAGACAGACAGACAGACAGACAGACAGAGAGAGAGAGAGACAGACAGACAGAGACAGACAGACAGAGAGCGGTACAGGTGAACCACCAGAAGACGTTAGAGGGACTCACCTGATCCGGTCTGAGAACGAACCACAGCATCCCGACCCGACAGAAGAACCGGGATGGTCTGCTTCTGAACACTGCACACACACACACACACACACACACACACACACACACACACAATGACTATTACACATTCAAACACACACGTGACCATTTACATGTGTTTGTTTGTGTGTGTGTGTGTGTGTGTGTGTGTGTGTGTGTGTGTGTGTGTGTGTGTGTAAACTCACCTGGTTACCGTGGAAACATTCAGCACCTTGTTCAGTGTCGCCACCTGTTGGACACAAGCCAACCAATCAGAAGACAGAACAGACAGATCACACACACACATACCGATGAGCAATACATTAGAAGAACATCAGGAGAACGTTAGGAGAACATTAGAGGAACATTAGAGGAACATCAGGAGAACCTTAAGAGAACATTAGAGGAACATTAGAGGAACATCAGGAGAACGTTAGGAGAACATTAGAGGAACATTAGGAACTCATCAGGAGAACGTTAGAGGAACATTAGAGGAACATTAGAGGAACATTACCAGGTGTGGATGCAGGCTGAGGTCTGAAAACGAGTCGCTGGTGAAGATCTTCTCCTTTAACTGAGAAACATCAGGTCTGAAGAAGAAGAAGAAGAAGAGGACACGTCGTTATGATATGAACCAATCAGAGCAGGAGGAGGAGCTGTTCGGCCTATCAGAGAAGGCCGTTGTGTACCTGTGGATCTCAGGGATCTCTGGGTTGTGTTTGAACAGGGATGACGTCTTGATGCTCCGTCCGGTGTCCTTCTTCTTCTGTGGTGTCTTCCTGTTTGTCTGCTGGAACACGCCACCATCATCAACCAATCACATCACTCAAGGACCGAGGAGACACCTGACTGGTGGAGCAGGTTTACCTGAGCGTCTGCAGACTCCTCCTCCTCACTGAGCCTCTTCTTCTTCTTCTCTTCCTCTGACGACGTCGACTTCCTCTTCTCTGCTTGCTGCTTCCTCTGGAGGACCAACACAAACAAACGGGTCAGAACATCTGGAGAACAAACATCTGGAGAACAAACATCTGGAGAACAAACATCTGGAGAACAAACATCTGGAGAACAAACTCGATTACAAGTTTACCAGATTTTTCAGCTCCTTTACTTGAAATATATTACAAAGTTCTGTCTGGGTGCAGGGCATTTGTCATGTGGAACTAGACGAACACCGTCCCACAGCACGGAGTTACTTGGATGTTAAAACAGAGGCACAAGCCAAGCCCGCAGCGAGCAAGAGCGGGGTAGCATGCCTACGCCAAGATGAGGAACCCATGCGCAAGCAATCTGAGATGGCACTTCTCTTCAGATTATATTAAAGAGTCTTGATATACGACATGTGGAAAATCTGAGTGTCGTGGTGTCTTCCTCAGCGCCGGGCTTCCGGACTCAATGGGGGATGACGAGGAGCCAATAGTGCGAGGATGTGATGATGTCCATCAGAGACCGCTTGGAGGACATGAATGAGGGCATGGGATTTATGACACAATGGACTTGCATCTGGTCATTTAAACTTTAGAGGCCATGTAAAGTTGTGCATAAAAGCTGACATTGACAACTTGTTTAAGCAAACATTTATTATTAGATTTACACAGTACTGTTTACAGCCGGCATCAAATGAATCGCAGAGAAAGAACTGAACTAAAGCCGGGACTTCTTTGATCCGCTTCAGCATGGAACGCATTCGGTAGGATTCCTTTTCATAATACACATCCTAATGATTTTTGTTTTTTTTTAGTATATTACATTGTGATATTATTAAGGATATTCATTGTTATTCATTGACAGTCGGTCATAACGCGACACAACACCATCATTTGATTATACATAATACGCTCCTTGCTGGTTGGCTTTAAAGGGGCTCTGAAACCATGTTAAAATGTTCAAGGAGGAAAGGTGTGTCCCATGCATAGATGTCATCTGTATTATATTATTCATATTCTAGTTTTGTTTTAATTTAGGTAATTAGTGTGGCCCTTTGTTGTACTACTGCTGTGTTTTCTTAAACTTTTTATACCAGATTACCACCTCAAAAGTATCAGGCTCTCCAAGCATCGCGACATGACGTACGTTAAAAATACAGGCGCCGTAGGGACTGAATCCATATTCAGCTGATGGAGAGATTAATGCAGGTGGCTAGTTTATTCTCAATAAGTCTGAATGTGATCAGCGCAAGACGCAGAGCTAATTTCGGTGGTAAGAGCAAAAAAACTCCTGACGCTGCAACTTTTCTCTGATATTTCCTGTTTCATTTGTGATCTCTGCCTTGCTTTTTTAGCTCATAACTAATTGTGGATAGCTAGTTGCACTTTATGTGCAAGAACTGACTATCAGCAGGTTGAATTGAACAAAATAGACACAAAGTGCTTATTTACAGTTTGACATACATTACAATGTCTGCAGTGTCTTTTAATTCAAAGTGTTCAAGTATTTTGATTGGTAATAATTTATTACTACATGGTTTTCTTGATCTGAGGATCCGGCCGACATAAACAACCCATATAAAGTGGATAAAAAACGCCACTCACCATTAGGCTGAAATTAGAGTGTGGGTTTCTAAACTACGTTTTGTGCTCTTCAGGTTCTCAAGTTCCGATGTTCTAAACACAATTTGGATGGCATCTCAGAGAATCCTCAGAGGACGACAACGGCACGATCTGTTCTGTGGAAATCAGAAATGGACTACCATAAATAATTTGTGAGACACCAACGTTTGGCCTCTTGAACACTTGTTGTCAAAATTCGAGCTGGCAGCCTTGAATTTTTGAATTTTATTCTGATACTTTTACGACACACCACTCCCTTTGTCACGCTGCGGCACGAAAAGTCTCTCTCGCTTCGTTCCAGTAATCTAAACCTATCCAGGCAGCGTTATGGACGTGGTGTGGCCAGGTTGGTTGAGTGACATAAACAGAATGAAGTTTCAAATTGTTCATATCATAATACCTTAATCTTTTTCATTCAGTAGGACAAAAATTTGTCTGTTTAAAATGACATAGTGGCCAAATTAAGGGAGAGGGTGAACACCAATTCATGAAACACCAGCAGATAGAATATAATAGCTCTGCAGTCCTATCTTATGAAGCTTGATTCAGTTGTGTTGAACACTATATGACACTTCACTTTGTGCGCAGAGGTGTTAATTCATTCTATGGTAATTTTACAGCCATATTTTAGAAGTTATCATGAGGCACCGATCAAACCGCCTCCGCGACGCACTCACAACATAAACTGGACACCGTAAAGATCATGAAGACTAGCGTTAGAGTCACCATGCCAAACAATATATAGGCACCCCTGAATTTTCTGGCACATAATTCTCACTTCTACCAAAAGAATGTTGCCAATTACAAATACTTTGGTATTCTCTCATGTTTTATTTATTTGTTTGTAAGGGACATGACATGAAAAAAGATCTAAGATGACTGAGGGAAATGGTTTAAGGACAAGTGCTAGGCAGAGTTTGCAAGTGCCCAGCCCATGATCTAAAATCCCACGAGTCGGCTATGGGCGAGATCCTCAACAGCGTTTAGGAGATGGAGGCCATCAAATCTGAAAGATCTGGTGTAAAAACTCAGTGCAGGACAGATAAAGATCATTGATGTTTTCCCAAAAGGTGTACCAACATATGAATAGATTTGTCCGTCACATGCAAACAAAAGAAGAAACAAGAGCCTACCAAAGCATTTCTTTAGCAGAAGTGGTGCTTATGTGACAAAGTTCAGGGGTGCCCTAGATATTTTTGGCTTTGAACTGATTTATTGCTGTCTATTGAATTGGACTGCCATAACACTTGTAAGGTGTCAGTGATGTTGCTTCGCCTGCTGTACTTTTGAAACTGTAGACTCCTGGGCTTGGCATGTAGGCCATATATCAAAACACTGTACACCGTAAAGTATAATGTGAAACTGGGCCTTGCCACAACGATATACGACAACCTCAGATTCTTGTGAATGGTATTGTTTTAGTAAATGTTGTGGTTTCTGCTTTTTAAATACCTTATAATACTTTTGATTTATAGATATTTTGTAATGACAATCAAATGTAAATTAATGGTTTCTATCCATGTTTATTACATAGCAGGCTGAAATAATCCTTTTTAAGGAAAATGATTGGATGTTACTATAGATAGTGGCCAGATTGTATTTCTTTTCATCTCTCGTATAACGAATGGGTGCAAAAGTAAGGCTCAAATGGTCGCAATTTTGAAAAATTGATGGCATCATCTAAAATTATTTTTGAATACTGGGAGCTTCACATTCTCACACATAAAATTTTACATGTAATCTCGCCTATTCTATTTTTCCATCCACTGTCTAGTATCTAACTAGATCTAATCAATAAGACATGCCATAATTGTGATCTTTGAGACGAAAAAAAATGGTTGAGAAAGTTACGGAAGCCCAAAGGGGGATTATATTGTTTAGACATTCCTCTGTTTTCCGTGTGATATGAGTTCATTTCATTTATTTTCTATGAGTAACGTTTTATGTCTTAATCGTCAAAATACCCAAATTTTTTGAATAATGCGTTAAGGACAATGGTGCAATTGCATGATTTAATATTCGAGGACTAGATCATTTGTTATATCCTCAAGATCTCACATTAGTTATGTTGTATCTCTGGAAAAAAAAGTTTGTTTTCTTGAGATCCGAGAAAAAATTATTCTATTACCTCAGGATAAACACGTTTGTTATTTCTAGGAATGACGAATAACTTGAGGTCTGTGAGTAAACAAATTAAATCAATTGTATCGAGAAAAGCAGGGGGAAAAAAAGGTACGAACACAGATCCGCTCAGGGCTTCTGTAAAAGGTGTGTGTTGTTTTTTGTTTTTTCTCAGTTTGCAAGTGTGCGGAGGATTTTCTTTAAAATGCCAATTTATGTGATGTACAACTGTTGCGTGTATAAGAGTTTATCGGAATTATTCGAATTACAAAGTTTTAGACTTCGTTTACGTCGACTATTATATTTATCAGATTTTGTATATAATATACAATTGACAGGAGTGTAATATATTTGACTCGGTGCTGCATTTATATTTGCCATAGGTTTTTCTGAGTTCCTTGCAATTTTAGGGATACCGTTAAAATAGTTACAATTACTATTTATTAACCTCCCAGATTTCAAGCTATACAGACAGAAAAAACTACTAGCCAAACTATAAATGAGCACCGAGTCACAATATATTACAGATCTTGTAATTGTATAATGATCAAGCTGATAAACTATAATAGTCGACTAAGAAGTCTAAAACCTTTGTAAGTCAGAATATTCGTAAACTCTTTATACACGCAACAGTTGTACATCAAATAAAATTGGCATTTTAAAAGAAAATCTCCGCACCACCTTGCAAATGAAAAAAACAAAACAGACAACACACCATTTCTACACGAGCCCTGAGCGGTCATGTGTTCGTACATTTTTTTCCCCCTGTTTTCTCAGGATGACAAGTTATTTAATTTGTTTACTCAAACCCAAGTTATTCGTCATGTACCTAGAAATAACAACGTTGTTATCCTGAGGAATAGAAGAATCTTTCTCGAGATCGTCAAGAAACAAAACTTTCTTTTTCCAGAGTAACCACCATAACTATTTTGAAGATTTGAGATAAACAAATGATAGTCTCGAATATTAAAATCATTGCAAATTGCAACAGTGTCACTTTAACGCATTTCAAACAAACATTTGTTATTTGACATTAGACATAAATAACTTACTCAATGAAAAATAAATGAAATGATAACTCATATCACAAGGAACAACCCCAGAAAAGGGGGAAATGTCTAAATCTATAACCCTGTGGGCCTTCCGTACATTGTCCAACCATTTTTTTTCGTCTGAAAGATCACAAGTATGGCATGTCTGTATGTAGTTAGATATTATTAGATGACTATACAGTGGAGAACAATAGGTCAGGAGCGATTACATGTTTAACAATTTTAGTGTGTGGATGTGAATGCTCCCAGTCATTGCAACAATAATTTTTAGATGCCCAGCAATTGTCAAATTAGCGACATTTGAGCTTACTTTTGCACCCATTCGTTATGAGCAGGATAAAAGTAAAATAGCAATCTGCATAATCTTATAGTAACATAATCATTTTCTTTTTAAAAAGGATTGATTTCAGCATCTATGTGAATACAATGATTAGAAAACCCATAATTTACATTTGATTGTCCTTACAAACATATCTATAAATCAAAGTCTCGTAAGGTATAACGCAGAACACAACATTTCTAAAAAAATACCATCACAAAGAAATGAGAATGGTCGTATATCGTTTGTGGCAGGCCAGCTTCACATTATACTTGACCTCGTAGTGTTGGTTTTATCTATAGGGTACCATGCCATGCCAGAAGTCTACAGTTTCAAAGTACAGCAGGCGAACGGCAACATCACTGACATCTTCACAATGTTATGCAATCCAATTCAATAGACAGCAATAAATCATCAAAGCCAAAAATATCAGGGCACCCTGAACTTCTGTCACCTAAAGCACCTCTCTCAAAGAATGCTTTGGTAGCTCGTGTTTAGTCTTTTGTTTGCATTGAACTGGCACAAAATTTATTCATATTTGGTACACCTTTTGGAAAATGAACTGATCTTTTGGTCCGTCACTGAGTTTCTTACACCAGATCTTTCAGATTGATGGCCTCCCATCTTCCTAAACGAGCGTTTTGATATCTCTCCCGGCACTCTATGTGGATTTAGATCATTGCTGGGCACTTCAAACTCTCTAGCACTTTGTCTTTAAACCATTTCCATCATCACTCGGATACTTTTTTATGTCATGTCCATTAACAAACAAAATAAAAAACATGGAGAATGACAAAAGTATTGTAATTGCAAATTTTTTTTGATAGAAGTGAAGAATTTGTTGACAGAAATTCAGGGGTGCCTATATATTTTGGGCCTGTGACCGAAACGCTGTCTTCATGAAGCTACGGTGTCCAGTTTATGTTTTGATTGCGGTCGCGGCAGGCGTTGATCTGTTTGCCCATGATAAACTTCTAAAATATGGCTGTAAAAGTACCATAGAATGAATATAACACTCTCTGCGACAAAGTGCAGTGGCATTATAGTGTTCAAACAACAACTGAACAACTTCATAAAGATAGACGCAGAGCTATTATTATTCGTCATGCTGGTGTCATGAAAGGTGGTGTTCACCTCTCCGGGATATGGCCATAGGGTATTACAACAGACAATTTTTGTCTACTGAATGCAAAAAGATAAGGGTTATATGGAACATGTGAATTCAGTGCCTGTTATGTCCCCTCACCCACACTGCTACACCCACGTCCATAACCGCTCCTGATCAGGGTTTAGATTAAAATGACGGAAGCGAGGAAACTTTTCTCCGCAGCGTGACAAAAGTTTTGGTGTGTGAAAATTCGAATAAAATCAAAATTCAAGCTCTCCCTCTGAACTTTTTACAAAGGTGTTGCAGAGGCAAACGTTGGGGGTCGCACACAATAGTTTTAGTAGGTCCATTTTGATTTCCACAGAACAGTCGTCCAGTTGTGTCCTCTGAGGATCTCTGCAGATGCAATCCAAATGTTTTTAGAACATGGAAACGTTGAGAACCTGAAGACGCACAGAAAGTAGTTTTTAAAATAACCCACCTCTAATTCAGCCTTAATGGGGAGTGAGGAATTTTTATCACACTTTAAATATTGTTGTTATGTCGGCCGTATCATCATAATCGAAGAACCATTTTGAGTAATAAATTCTAGACATCAGAAATACTGGCAAGCACTTTGAATTTAAAGACACGAGAACAGTTGTAATGTAATGTAAATGTAAATACGGCAACTTTGTGTAATGTTTGTTTCAATATCAACCTGCTGATGTCACGTTCTTGCACATACAGGCAAATATATCCACAGATTAGTATGAGCTAAAAAAGCAGGCAAGAGATAACATGAAACAGAAATATCGAGAGAAAAGTGCAGGTCGAGTTTTCTGCTTTCCACCCAAATTAGCTCTGGTTCTTGAGCTGAGCAACATTCAGAACTTATTAGGAATAAACCTGCCACCTGCATAAACTGCTCCATCAGCTTGAATATGATCGTCTTACGCTGGTGTATTTTAACGTACGTCATGATCGGATGACTTGGAGAGCCTGATACTTTTGAGTGGTACTGTATAAAAAAGTTTACGACAACCACGCAGAGTAGTACAAACAAAGACACACTAATTAAATAAATAAAACAAAACTAAATACTAATATATTAATAGAAAGCATGAACATCTATGCATGGTGATCACTCCTGTCCTCCTTGAGACCAGTTTTTAAAGTTTTACAGAGCCACCTTTTTTAAAGCCAACAGCAAGACGTATTTGATAATCAACTGAATGGTGTTTTGTGGCTGTGATGACCGGACTGTATGCATAACAGATGATTATCCTTAATAAATATCACATTTACATATGAAAAAAAACAAAAAAAATTAGGTAATGGTAATTATAAGAAACGGCAATCCTTACCGAAATCGTCCATAGAGGGAAGACGGATCAAGTAGTCCGGCTTTATTCAGTTCGTTTCTCTGCGATCTTTGATGCCGGCGAAACAAAATCATGTTGTACCGCATACTAGGTTCCTAACAGTAAGTGAATTACTCGTTTGTGCTCAACATTGTTCGGTCACTTGTGCTCACGTTACATGGTGTTTCAATTACCACGATCAAATGTCCACTTGTGTCACAATCCATGCCCTCCTTCATGTCTCACCGCGGTCTCTGATCGACTCTCATCCTCCACCTCCTCCCTCTTGGCTCCTCGTCCCCTCCATGAGTCCGGACTCGGACGCTGAGGACGACACACCAGACCACTCAGATTTCCACATATCGTATAGTCAAAATACTCATTTAATATACTCTGAAGAGAAGTGCCATCTCACATTCTTGCTGCATGTGGTTCCTTCATCTTGGCGTAGGCATGCTAATCCGCTCTGTGCTGCTGGGGGCTTCAGGCTTGGTTGCCGATCTGTGTTACATCACGTAACCCCGTCCGTGCTGTGTGGACGGTGTTCGTATTTAACATGGACAATGCCCAAGGTGCCGGCACGGGAGGACAGAATAACATTTGTAAATATTGATTCAACGGTACGCGAGGAGACGTGAAAAGTCTGGGTTAGTAACTTGTAATCGAGGCCAGACCTGGTGGTGTGGTGTGTCTGCTGCTGGGGAGTTACAGGCGATGATGGGGATGCTGCTCTGTTGGGCATAGTGTATGCGGCCAGCGAAGCATTCCTCTGTCCTCACTCTTTGGATCCCTCGTACTGTAAGGTGAGGTGGGGCGGAATGCTCATCACTGGCGTCATGACGGTCTTGCTCACGGTTCATCCAGGGATGCATCAGTGCGCTTCAGCTATTTCCTCTGCTACAAACAAGTATAATGATACCAGGAAATCTGCATTCATTGTCTTAAATCTAAGACGGTGGCACATTTAGAATAGAAACATCGAACGTACCAATAAAGCCACACCTTCAGGCCCGTTTCCTTTTGCTAGCAGCGGTAGCTTGGAATTCCTTACTCCTTGACGGTGGATCCTCGACTGCTGATCCCGCTGATGACAGACATTGGTGTGCCATCCTCCTCCGACCTGCAGGGAGTTCCTGTTAGAGATGAGGGGCAGCCAGCGTCCCTCCGCTTGCAGGGCCATCTGGAACGTCATGAAATCGCATCCGATACATGGACTGTAAAGCAGTCAGAAACAGTCGCAGTTAGGAACTTTTGCAGAACGTCCTAACCAGACTCCACAATCACCACACAACCACGGCTCAAACTTTACACTTTCTCTTGGTCCTGCGAATTAGTTTGCGGAAATCGCAGAGGTGTCCAAAAAGCGAGATTGTAGAGGGTGGACTCCTTCTCCATTGGGGGACAGGTCCTTACAAAGGAAACTCAATTACATACCTAAAACACAAATAACATTGTGTGTCTGTGTGTGTGTGTGTGTGTTGTGTGTGGGTGTGTGTCTCTGTGTGTGTGTGTGTGTGTGTTTGTGTTTGGTGTGTGTAGTGTGTGTGTGTTGCTGTGTGTGTGTCTGTGTGTGTGTGTGTGTCTGTGTGTGTGTGTGTGTCTGTGTGTGTGTTCTGTGGTGTGTGTGTCTGTGTGTGTGTGTGTGTGTGTGTTTGTGTGTGTCCGTGTTGTGTGTGTGTGTGTGTGTCTCTGTGTGTGTCTGTGTGTGTGTGTCTCTGTGTGTGTGTGTTGTGTGTGTGTCTGTGTGTGTGTGTGTCTCTGTGTGTTGTGTGTGTGTGTGTGTGTCTCTGTGTGTGTGTCGTGTGTGTGTGTGTGTCTCTGTGTGTGTCTCTTGTGTGTGTGTCTTGTGTGTGTGTCTTGTGTGTGTGTGTGTCTCTGGTGTGTGTGTGTCTCTGTGTGTGTGTGTCTCTGTGTGTGTGTGTGTGGCTCCTGTTCTATCGTCTCTCCGTCACTCGTTAGTTTACTGTTTTCATTAGTGGTGATGTCACTTGACGTCACGTGACCAGCTGTGACGTCATGTGTGTTCACTCAGCTCCTCTGTCTCACCTGGGTCAGGTGTGTCGATGATGTCATCACCGGATGACCAGCTGTGTCTGAACATCAGCACCAGTTTCTCTCGTCACGTCCTGCGGCGCCGCCCAGATCAGCCAGGGTGGTTCACGAGCCGGGCCGGGCCAGAGCTCTCTGAAGAACCTGAACCTGACCCGTTTGTTCTCCAGATGTTTGTTCTCCAAATGTTTGTTCTCCAGATGTTCTGACCCGTTTGTTCTCCAGATGTTCTGACCCGTTTGTTCTCCAGATGTTTGTTCTCCAGATGTTCTGACCCGTTTGTTCTCCAGATGTTTGTTCTCCAGATGTTTCTCTGTCCCGTTTTTGTTCCCAGATGTTTTTCTCCAGCTGTTCTGACCGTTTGTTTCCAGATGTTGTTCTCCAGATGTTCTGACCGTTTGTTCTCCAGATGTTTGTTTCCAGATGTTCTGACCGTTGTTTTACAGATGTTTGTTCTCAGTGTTCTGGCCCGTTTGTTCTCCATTGTTTGTTTCTCCAGATGTTCTGACCGTTTTGTTCTCCAGATGTTTGTTCTCCAGATGTTCTGACCGTTTGTTCTCCAGATGTTTGTTCTCCAGATGTTCTGACCGTTTGTTCTCCAGATGTTTGTTCTCCAGATGTTTGACCGTTTGTTCTCCAGATGTTCTGACCGTTTGTTTTCCAGATGTTTGTTCTCCAGATGTTCTGACCGTTTGTTCTCCAGATGTTCTGACCGTTTGGTCTCCAGAT
>NC_040023.1:48732506-48732797 GCF_000972845.2 Larimichthys crocea | reverse complement strand
ACACACACACACACAGACAGACACACACACACACACAGAGACACACAGAGACACACACACACACACTCACACACACAGAGACACAAACACACACACACACACAGAGACACACACACACACACACACACAGAGACACACACACAGACACACACACACTCACACACAGACACACACACACACTCACACACAGAGACACGCACACACACACACACACACACACACACACACACACACACACACACACACTGTGCACTGGGAGAAAAAACAATCACTGAGGGTCATTACCAGATG